>NW_020628707.1:52427-63651 GCF_003573695.1 Papaver somniferum
TTTTTTGAGTTTGCGATTATCTGTGATAGACCATATGGTTATGCATCGTGTAAAGGAACAATGGAAATCCACATTGTGAAATGTTGTGATCTACAAATCTTAAACCATATTTCTCTTTGGATTGATTTAAGGGTGACGATTTTTTACTGAAATTGTAGTTGAGTCAATATCTTTAATTAGAAAATATATTGTAATTTGTAGACTACCATTATCCGGCTCAGCTGATACTTCTCAGGTTATTTATCAAATCGCTGAAAGGCTCAGCAGTACTCCCTGCGGTATGCTTATAGGGAACTCCAATAATGTCAGCTATTTTCCATAAGAAAGATCAACATGGATCTCTAAAAAGCATATGGCTTGGATCAGGTGTTACTAGGATTTTGAATTATAATAGTAGCTTTTGCTGATGACGCCAAGTATGGTTTAGCATGTCCAAATCATTCCTAGCCTTACTAAGATCAATCCAGATACTAATACATAGGGCAGAAGACTGTATGTGGAGACCTAAAAAATTAAGTAAATTACTTTTATTTAATTTTTTGCAACTTTGAAGCCTTAATCTCAATGTTTCGATATGCCATAATTTGATCTGCGCATTTTCCATGTATAAAACATGTAGGCTTTGAAGATGTATTCGTATATCTTTTATTTTGATACAGTTGTCTTCATATCGTCTAGAGTATTTTATTATTTTGCTCTTTTGCGTGGTTTAGTTATCAGACTCGATTTTTATACCGTGTTGATTATATTTTCATATGGCAGTCAATGTGATTCCCTACAATAGTGAATCCATTTCGACTTCAAATTTCCCACTCATGAGTTTTGCAGGTTTTGTGTACCTCTAGGTAGCTAGGTGTAATCTTAAAGTAAAAACAATGAGTAGTATTTTAAATGGATAAAGCTTGGTGGAAAAGCTGGCGAAACCTAACAATATAATTCATAGCTAAATACTGATAGTATCATTTTAGAAATTTATGAAATGCAAATGGTACTTCCCTTTCAATTTTTTTGGAGAATTTTAGATGGTTCATACATAATAGAATGTAGGTTGTGGTTTTGCTTATCAATGGTCATGTTTCATGGCACTCAGTACTTGCTATGTTTTTGTATGTGGTTTATTTTCATTTGTCATGTCACATATTGTGTGTTATCTTGGTCAGGGACGGAGCCAGAAATAGTTTTTAGGGGAAACTAATTAGGCAAAATATAAATTCAAGGGGGACCAACTAACAATTTTTTCTTTTAAATAACAGAAGTTCCTATGAATTTATAATGAATTAACGAGAAACAGGAGAGGCGGGGGCCACCCATAAACTATACTAAGCTCCGTCACTGACCTTGGTAGTGAAATTGAACTTTTTTTATCAAGCAACTTGCACTACGGTCGAAATCTGGGTTCAGCCTATTTCTGACACATGATTTAGGCTTCTTTAGCATAAAGTATATGTATGGTATGCACAATTAATTTTCTTATTTCTACGTTGGAAACCCAAATTCATCAAGGATTCAATTTGTGCTCTTAAGTTCATTTGTTTTATTTTCTTTTTAGGGACGTAAAGATAGTTTGTTGAAGTACCATGGAGTCTTATAGTCAAACTTCCCTTTGAGAACTCTTGTTGAAACCTCCCTTCTTTTGGTTGCTCTAAGTAACACAATATTGATATATATATATATTTATGAGTTCATCCTTCAATATTGACTGGTTCTTAATAGTTTGTTTGTCTATTTCTGTAGATAAAGATCATTAAGATCTGAAAAGACCTTGGCTTGGGTGTGGGGGGTTAATATACCAATACACATGCTAACCAAGCCATCACATTACTATTAAGGTTGTAAATATCTATTAAGGTTTATAAGAGTGGTCGTGCCTAGGTTGACGTAACATGGACTATAGATTGTTGAGGAATTTCAGACAACGTGTAATATCTTGTACCTATCTTGAACTCCAAAGTGTCTTTTTTTTTGGTATACGGTTATATGCCTTCTGTAGTTCCTTCGCTGGAGTAGTTATACATTTGGTTTGAAGAAATATAGCCATTATTTTACCATGCACAAATAATAATTCCAATTACTAAGGATTTTAGTGAGCCAAGTGGCAGCATATGTACCTTAATAAGGTCTGAAACCAAGTATTTCAGTAAATAGAGTTTTGTCCCATCACCACTTAGTTTTACATCGAAAATGCTAGCCATCCCCTACTCATGTCCACCAAAATTTTCCACCATGAGGTGTCATGGAGATAATGGTCAAATGCCACACATAAGGGCCCCCTGCTAATCTCAATCCAGGGGGATCAATGGGCTAAAATTTGACACCTTATGGGGGTAATTTGTGGGGGAAGTGTAGCACTACCGGTGTTACATAGGTGATGTTCACTGACATGTCTTACCCTGGTCACTTCTGCAAACCCCAATCAAAAGTTTGATATGACAGGGTTAATAGTGCTGGCAAGGATAAGGTGACTCGGGTAGATGATATATACACCAACAACCCTGAAATACAAGCGCACCTGGCAGTATTTAAGACCCTACAAACAATCTAAAACAAAAATTGCTTCAATTCGTACACGAGTGCACATTTCTAGTTATCTGATAATGTTGTTTTAACATTATGGTGATTTAGTTCAAGCGAATATACATTTCAATAGCATACATAATATAACAGTAATATTCATTTTCAATAACTCATGTTTTATAATACCTTTATAATGTTCAATTTAAAGACTTTACAATGGTAGTTTTGAAATTCAGTGGTTTAAATCAACTGGTCATATTAATTTCAAAGTACCTAAAAGATACAGAAACGTGTCAAACAATCTACACAGTTTCCTAAAAATGTACGATTTTCAAAGTCAGTTAGAACGAAAACCAAAGTTTAAATTAGCTGTGCTATTTTTGGAATTCGAATAACAAAGAACAACAAATTAGATTCAGCAGTTTAAGTTATCTTAGGAAACCAATTTCCTCAATGTGGAAATTACTACAATTTGAATTATATGGGAATACTGATTTTTTTAACTAGACTTTTGCAAAGACAGCAGATCGCATACATATGGCATATATCTAAGACACTTTTACAAGTTAAAGTACAAAACTTAAAATTGCGCTTCTCTTTTTATTTTTATCTCAAAGAATCCTCGGATGACATTTTTTTTTAATACTTCAAATATCAAGGTTATGCTTAGTAAGACTACAAACTTTGTAATAAGCGAATATGTCAGGAGGAAATACTCACAACAATAACCAGGGTTTGATATCATTCTTTTGTGTCATAGTTGTAGATGGTGGATTTTCAACAAAGGGCAAAACCTTAACATCACGAGGCATGTTTTTGACACGGCTTTCAGGCATGCAACGATTCATATTTTACGAAGCCATGATAAATATGTTTTCGAAAGGCCTCCACTAGCTGAGCGTTCGATACTGGCATTTCATCGTGACCTCTATGCAGAATAACATATTTGGGCGTTTCTCCGAAGATTGAGAACTTAACACCTTTAGGATGTCGATGATACTCATTGTTCCCTGACTGCAGGAGAGCGACCCACCTCCACATAGAAGAATAGTTGGGCGGCGGACGCCTTCAGGACGTCAGTGACACTTCACCGTTCCCTGATTATGTGGAGAGAGTGCATGGATTCAGGCGGTTCTCCGTAGATTGAGGACACTAACGCCTTCAGGTCGTAAACAACATCGTGACTCCCTGACTGTGCACCACTCAGAATAGATGTGACGCTTTAACTGGATAATATCTTTTCTGAAGAAGATTATCTCTGATGTGACATTCACTACTGAATTCCAAGAATAATCTATCATTGTTCCTATTCGATGGTCGAATCCACGGCCTGATCCCATGGAATGGAAATAAAAATTGCTCATATTCCATGGTCGAATCCACGGCCTGATCCCATGGAATGGAAATAACAATTGCTCCTATTTGATGGTCGAATCCACGACCTGATCCCATGGAATGGCAATAACAATTGCTCCTATTTTATGGTCGAATCCACGGACTGATCCCATGGAATGGCAATAACAATTGCTCCTATTCAATGGTATAATCAACGGCCTGATCCCATGGAATGGCAATAACAATTGCTCATATTCCATGGTCGAATCCACGGCCTGATCCCATGGAATGGCAATAAACAATTGTTCTGATTCTATGATCGAATCCATTGCTTGATCTCATAGAATAACAACGAAACAACTTTATTATCTAACTACTCCGATTTAATGATCGAATCTACTGGTCTCATGAAATAGTAGTAGATAAATCTTAATTACTCCGATCCTATGGTCGAATCTATGATCCTATGGGATGGTAATGCTTGTTTTATTATCCTGATTTCATAGTCGAATCCACAGCTGATCCTATGAATTGATAATGAAACATCTACTCACTTTTATTACTCAGTTTCATGAATTATTCTCCACTGAATTTCATAAATTGATAATAAATGCTCAACAACTGGGCATCTGGACCATCACTGAGTAAGCCCCACAAAAATGGTGCAAGTGTACTCGACAATGATGCGCGACTGAGCACCCGGATGCACGAACGAGTGTCCAAAAATATAAAACAACGAGGAATCATTTTCAAAACAGAAAAAATATCAAATAATAATAATATAATAGGAGGCGCTCATGGTAGGCCCACTAGATGGTCGGCCGGCCGTTCCCTAGCCATGGTCGGTCCGCGTCTTTCCCATTATTTTTCTTATTTTATTATTATTGTGTGATCCCACGAAAACTCCTTAGTTTGAGCAACTTTTATCGTGTTTGCAAAAACATGTGAATCCTCCATAACTTTGTGGATTCACCAAACAAATTATAAAATAAGGAAAAGTGTGCAGGACCGAGCATCCCTGCCGGCCGGCCATGCCCAAGACGTGGCCGGTCCTACACCTCATAAATCCTTAGCTTTTTATAATTAGTATTCCTAACCTCTCGAAACTCCTCCGTTTCAATAAAATTCATGGATTCTCCATAACTTGGAGGATTCACCAAAAATAATAATAAATTAGGAAAAGGTGTGCGGGACCGGGCAACATGATCGGCCGGCCATGCCCTAGCCGTGGCCGGTCTCACACCTTGCAATCCTAATCCTTCGTAATTATTATTTCTTCTCAACTCGTGAAACACCCGGGTTTGAGAAAAACTCATGGATTCTCCATATCTTCAAGGATTCTCCATAACTTGGAGGATTCACCAAAAATAATAATGATAGGAAAAGGTGTGCGGGACCGGGCAACATGGTCGACGACCATGCCCTAGTCGTGGCCGGTCCCACACCTTGCAATCATAATCCTTCATAATTATTATTTCTTCCCAACTCGTGAAACTCTAGGGTTTGAGAAAAATTCAGGGTTTCTCCATACTTTGGAGGTTTTCCCAAATTCTGAGTAATCTCACAAAAATAGGGAAAGGGGTGCGGGACCGGGCGACATGGACGGTCGGCCATGCCCTAGCCGTGGCCGGTCCCACACCTTACGATCCCTAATTTTCATAAATTTGTAGTTTCTCATCTTGAGGAATCCTCCAGTTTTAACAAAATTCATGGTTTCTCCATACTTTGGAGGTTTTCCCAAACTTTGTGTAATCTCACAAAAAATAGAGAAAGGTGTGCGAGACCGGGCAACATGGCCGGACATCCATGCCCTAGCCGTGGCCGGTCCCACACCTTACAATCCCTAATTTTCATAAATTGGTATTTTCTCATCTTGAGGAATCCTCTAGTTTTAAAAAAATTCATGGTTTCTCCATATTTTCTCAAATATTGGCAAACCACGAAAAAGCCAAAAGTCAACATGGTCCCATGACCGACTAGGCTACTCACGAAAATATGTATATTAAAATATTTCTATTTTAATATTAACAAAATACGATGAGTTGAGCATACATTCTCATTCCACCAAAAATCAAGGATTTTCAGTAACTCTCCTGAAAATTCACTATGTTGCTCAAACGCACATCAGAAAATACTGAAACTTTCAGTATGGAAAAACGGACATCATGGCAACACGTGCATGCTTCCATGACCGACCAGGTTGTTCCTAGGACTTGCATGAAGCCGGTCTCACATATTTTCGCAATTCTGACCTAATTTGCTCAATTGCTCATACTGGGCCCCCACTTCCTCCAACCAACTGGAGAATCCTCCAAACGACCAAAAATTGGTCACGTGACCACTAGGAGCCGGTCCCATGCCCTCTTGGTCGGTCCCATCTCTCTTACCTGGGTTCTACACCTAATGCTGAACCCAACAATATTTTCAGTAAATGGTGAATCCACCATTTAATCAGTATTCTTTCACCAACTCTCAAACTGAGAACCCTGGTGCGTGCTCACTCGAGCACTGGGCACCACATGGACGCTCATCATCCCATGTGGTCGGTCCCTCTAAGTCGCGACCAATCTTCAGTAATTTACCAATTGTTGAAGGATTGACCAAAATTAGGGTTTCGAACAAACGCTCGACGAATTACCATTCTGAGCAAGTTCAAACACAAAGTTATATTGATTCAGCAATCAACATCCAAATTAATGATATTCGGTAATTCACCAATATGTTTATTAATATTTTATTGGGTCACGCATCCATCGGTAATTTGCTAAATTTAGCAATACTTGCTCAATCCTCCAAAATTCAGTAAATTATCTGAATTGAGCAATACTTGCTCAATCCTCCAGTAAATCATCTGAATCGAGCAATACTTGCTCAATCCTCCGAAATTCAGTAAATTTGTTGAACTTAGCAATACTTTCTCAATCGCTCAGCAAATGCTCAATATTCAGTAATCCTTCAAATTGAGCACTCACTCAATTACTAGAATATTCCACTGAGCAATTTGTCATTCAACCTGGACTCATTATCTAAATCAGTCAACACGACTATCTAAATGCACGTCTGTCATGCAGACTCCAGGTGAGAAATCAATCACGTCATAAATGGGGGATATCACGTAGGGTTTTGGTATGGTGGCTTACAACACGTGGATTCATCCACAATGAGAAACGTGAGTAAGTCGTGTCAACGGTTGAAGGAGTTAGAAAATTAGTGGGTGAGTGATCGACCAAAGTCTCCGCATAACCTAGAACTGGTTTCACCATGATCTCCCACTTCCCCACTCTTTCACTCAAGAAACTGTCACACAGGGATCATGGTGTTCATCATTCTCGCAATATAAATAAGTCTCTGAATCCATGATTGTGGGATAACGAATTACGAGATCATTAATCATCCACACATAATTTCTCGAGAAATTACTCTCATAAATTACATCAATCACTCAGAACGTATTTCACAGAACTCAACTTCAGCAGTTCTTCAATTTGCAGAAACCTTGAACACACCCACAATCCTTGATCATCACTGATCCCATACAATTCTTAACTTCCCTCCTACAGATCAACCCATCTCTCTCTTTGCGACCGAATTGACTCTGGAACGGCCATTGTCTTGGTTTAGGCCGGAGTCATACAGATTGATTTCCAGAATCTAAGCACCCCTTTGCAGCGGTGCATCTGTGTGAGTTTAGGAAATTCGCTCGGTTCGAGGAATCTCCATCACCCGACGGTTCCCTCACTCCCTAAAAAACTAGCAAACCGTTTTCCCCCATCCACAGATTGGCGACCACAGTGGGAGGTTAATCTCTCGGTTGCAATCTCACATTTCAACAGAATGGTTGGTCTTAGGACTAACTCAACTGATTCAACTCCCAATCAAAACCCTTCGAATGGAAATGTTCCTCCTTCCAACACTCCATCCAATGGAATAGTCGGTGTGGAAATTCTGACCTTGATCGAATTGGCACGAATACAGGAAATTCACACAAGGAACATGGACTTAATGAAGGATACGCTGAACAACATATTGAATTTCCTCGTCAGACTAACATCAGATTTGAACGGCGTTCCGGCTCAGGAAATTCCGACGGTAATGGCAAACCCCTCAACTGATGATCATACTCAAGCCAACAACTTCACCACATATGAAAAGCCGGTGGAACAAGAAGTCACGCATTTGATCGAGAATCTGTGTGAACTCCTGCATTTCTCTAGAGATCAGCGCACGGACACGTTTGCTGCCCTCAACAAGATATCATCAGACATATGAATGGTTCCATCATCTATGGTAGTTGAATAGGTGTCCATGGTATCTGAAATTTTGGTCAACAACATCACCTTCACTGAGAAAGACCGAATGGTGGGGGAAGGACATAATCGAGCCCTGTTCGTAACTGCTTTCATCAAAGACTCCGAATTTCGGAGAGTTCTCATTGATACAGGTGCTTCCACGAATCTTGTCACTACGAAGACTCTCAAGAAGGCCAAAGTCCCACAAAACAATATTTTTCATCATCCCATATTGATGATGGGTTTTTAAGGAAGTTAGAGTCACATGTACGGGTATGTCTATGTGGATCTGAAAGTAGGACCAATTCAGTATACTGTCAAGTTTCATGTGATCGAGAAAGACCCTGACTATCACATGATACTCGGAAGGTCATGGCTTCATGACAATAAAGTTGTTCTTTCGACGTACCATCAGTGTATAAAAGCTTTTCTCAACAACGAAATTGTACGTATCCCAGCTTCAGTGTCTCCCTATGCTCCGGTTTATGATGTTGAATTCCTGGAATCTCGAAAGAGCGTCCCAGAGCCTCCAATCAAGATTTGTAGCATTCCACTCCCAAGTTGGAAATCCATTGAGAAATTCGACAAACCATCATCAACGGATGCTAAATCCGTCAAGGCGTCCACTACACCACTTAAGAGTCATCAGGGTCAAGGTACGGCTCATAGAAAGTCTAACTTTATTACTGATTATGACGCAGAAGGAAGAGTAATTTATCTTCGTTGCAAAGATTAGCAATTAACAGGGGAGGTCGATGAAAAGTCTCCCCTCCCTGAAGAATCATGCCAGAGTGAGCAATCACTCGACGAAGAAATCTGAGATGCACCGCGAAAGTTGCAAAATGTCACAGATTCCACAACTGATGACATTGAGACTATCAACATAGGAACGAACGAAGACCCAAGGCCAATTCTAATCAGTTTTTCTATCACACCTGAGGAACGAGAAGGATTGATAGGTCTGTTGGAAGAATACCAAGACATCTTCGCCTGGACGTACGAAGAGATGCCCGACTTGGATAATAAATTAGTCACTCATCATCTGCACATCACCCCGGGCTCCAAACCCGTCAAACAACCTCCCAGACAATTCAGGCACGAAGTTGAGGAACAAATCAAGATAGAGATCCAAAAACTACTAACAGCAGGATTCATCAAGCCCATTCAACATCCAACATAGTTGGCAAACATTGTCCCTGTCAAGAAGAAGAATGGACAAATCCGATGCTATGTACATTTCAGGAACTTGAACAAGTGCTGCCCGAAGGATGACTTTCCATTGCCAAACATTGATATGATCGTCGATGCAAACAGCGGACATGACATGTTCTCGTTCATGGATGGTTACAGTGGATATAACCAAATCAAGATGTACGAACATGATACTAACAAGACTGCATTCCGAACTCCCATTGAAAACTTCCACTACATAGTGATGCCTTTCGGGTTGAAGAATGCAGGAGCCACTTATCAACGAGCCATGACTGCAATATTTCATGACATGATGCACAAGCAAGTAGAAGATTACGTCGATGATGTGGTAATGAAATCGAAGACTCGAGAAACCCGCCTAGACATTCTGAGACAAGTCTTCGAAAGATGCAGGAAATGTAAACTGAAGATGAATCCTCTGAAATGTGCTTTCGATGTTTCCTCCGGAAAGTTTCTTGGATTCCTGGTCACTGTAGAAGGAATCAAAGTCGATCCAGAAAAAAACAAAAGCCATCACTACCATGTCTCCCCCACAAACTGTAAAGGAGCTCAAGAGTTTCATGGGAAAAGTTAACTGCATTCGACGTTTCATTCCCAGACTGGCTCAATTTATTGCTTCATTTACTCATATGCTGAAGAAGGGAGCAATCTTCATATGGACGACCGTTCAACAAGAAGCATTTCAGAAAATACAACAAATATTGTTATCGCCTGCTGTCATGAAATCTCCAGTGCAAGGACGACCCCTGATGCTTTACACAGCCTCAAGTGATGTCTCTATTGGAGCTCTCCTCGCTCAAGAGGATGAAGAAGGTATCGAAAGTCCAATCTATTACTTCAGTCGCACAATGAGGGATGCCCAACTCCGGTACCCAAAGGCTGAAAGGGTGTGTCTAGCATTGGTTCACGCAATTCAAAGATTCAGACATTATCTACTATCAAACAGAGTTGTGCTGGTGGCTAAAGCTGATCCTATAAAGTTTCTACTGTCGAAACCTGCACTGATTGGGAGACCAGCAAAATGGCTACTTCAAATGTAAGAATTTAACATAATGTGTGTCCCTCCAAAAGCAATCAAAGGACAAGCGGTCGCAGACTTACTTGTTGCTTTCCCCGGAGAAGACATCACAATGTTACATGAGGAAGTTCCCGGTGATTTCCCAGAAATTTCAATCATTCAGGAAGAAACGTGGTTGTTATATTTTGATGGGTCCGCCATTCCAAGCAATGATACTGGCGGAGCAGGCATTGTACTGGTGTCTCCATCTGGTGAAGTCTTCTCACATTCATTCAAGCTGGATTTCCACTGCACCAACAATTCAGCAGAATATAAAGCTTTTCTCCTAGGACTATCTTTGGCCAGGAAAGCAGGAGAAAAACACCTAGAGATCAGAGGAGACTCAAAGTTGCTGGTCAATCAAATGAATGGTGTATATTCTCTCAAAGAATTAATACTTTCTCCATTCAGAACTGAGGCACAACGACTATTAACTCATTTTTCTGATGCAACAATTATCCATACCGGCCACACCAACAACCGACATGCGGATTGTCTAGCGACTCTGGCATCCAAACTACAATTTGAAGGATCCGAAAAGTCTATCAGTATGCAAAGACGCTTGGTATCATCCACCTGGCTTACTCAAGTCGAAGATGCTCCACTAAACGATTGGAGAACTCCCATCATCCATGAATTAAGCAATTCTCTTACAGAAGGGAAAATCATCCTCAAGGAATTGAAAAACTTTTTCCTGCTACATGGAGCATTATATTATCGCAATCCTGATGCATCACTATCACGATGCCTTGGAGATGAGGAAGACGGTGAAACAACTCAAGCGCATACATGAATAAGTATGTGGTCAAACCCTAGT
>NW_020628708.1:0-456 GCF_003573695.1 Papaver somniferum
AAAAAAAAGTAGATTCTGAAACCATGGGAATGTGTATATCATCTGTTAAATCTTCCAACATTCATGATGAAAACACTAAAACACAGCAAGATATCTATCAAAATGCAATTTTCATTCATTCAAGTTCATCTAAAACTCCAATAGGTTCAGTTTCTTCTCAACAAGGTCAGAAAGGAATAAACCAAGATTCTGCTATACTTCAACAGGTAAATATATATATGCATATTTGTGTCACCTACGTACGTTTAAGTTTCGTGTTCTTGATTTTTATGAACTATTTGTAATTCTTGTATATTTGTTTGTATTAATGAAGGGTTTTGGGATGGATGCTGGAGTTTTCTGTGGAGTGTTTGATGGACATGGAAAGAACGGCCAAATTGCGAGTAGATTAGTTAGAAGTTGGTTACCTGGTTTAATATTAAACCAAAAGAAAGCAATTTCTTCACTTGATTTGGT
>NW_020628709.1:0-967 GCF_003573695.1 Papaver somniferum
GAATGGAAATCAATGTGTTGATGGCAGGGAAGAATAACGAGTTAGAAGAAAATGGTTACTGCCATTAACAACCCATGGTGACGAAGAAAGATGGTTCAAGTCAAGTAGGCAGTGTTGGTTCTTCTTGGATTGGTACTGTAGGTGGCTGTAGAGAGCTCGGACATGGAAGTGATGCATCGATGGACATAATTGAGGAGTTGGTGCTTTAGCTGAGTTGGATCTGCTATGGGAGTAGCTGGTGAACTGTGCTGGTGATTGAGCTTAGATGGTCACGGAAGAGAATTTGGAGTTACGAGCAGACGAGAAGGAATGATTGGTGCTGGATCAGGGTTGGAAAGCAGTCTTGGATATAAGGTGTCTCGTGGTTGCACTGGGCCTTGGGGAGATTTGCTGTCTTATTTTTAGACTCTCGCAGCAACTATAAAGAGACAGGAGGGAGACCGGTTTGGACGCTAGAGAGCCGACGAGCAGAAGCAGAAAAAGAGGCGACGGCGACAGATACCCAAACAGGAAGAGGGTTTGCTGTTTTTATCAATTTCAATTCTATTTCTTGTGAATCTCATATATATATTTATGGCTGAGAAAGCCATCTTCGGCTAGATTTTTGTAATTAGGGTTTTTATGGATTGAAACCACTCGGGGTATTAGGCTGTTTTGATTTGATTATATAGCAATAGACCGTTATGATCTGAATAAATTAATTCTTGAACATTGTTTATTGATTTAATGATAATATGGGTTGTTGCTTCACCAGTTTCTTATAACTTTTGTGCGTAATTGTTAGGTTCAAAATTATATTTGTCTCATTATTTGATATTCCATGCTTGGGATTAATTTCTTTGATGGGTTATGCTTAGAAGAGCTAGATAACATTTGTGAATCAATATTTTAGTTTCGTATAATATTATCGCTGATGCAATTTGATGGTGCATGCTTGGATTTATTCTTTTGATGCGCTATGCTTAGG
>NW_020628710.1:0-337 GCF_003573695.1 Papaver somniferum
CCGATCCGGGCAAGTGATGACTCGCTGGAAACCTTATGACGAGGAGAACGCTTGACGCGGTTATTTTGAACAACTAATCTCGTTTTAATAGTTTTTTAGTTAAAAAATATTAAAATATCCTAATAAACGCACACGAGATAAAAAACATGTATTTTTCCCACCCGCACACGAGATAATAAATATCCAGACAAACGCACGGTTTTTGAATTTTCACCCAATTAGGACAGACGCCCTCCCATATATCACGAGATAAAAATTCCATCTTATCTCGTGTAACCCGCTTTCTAACTAGTCACTAGCCTTCATAAGAAAAACCGGCGAAAAAAAAAGTAAAAAA
>NW_020628711.1:0-644 GCF_003573695.1 Papaver somniferum
GTTGTAAGGCCTCTAAATCATAGTCAGTCTCAGCATGCTTAAGTTTCTTCTTATAACCATTCCAAGAAGGGGGGAGACGAGAAATAATAACCCCAACAACAAACGCAGAAACAAGATCAATTCCAGCATCCTTAAGATGATTAACTATGAGTAAAAGTTCACTGACCTGGGCAATGATTGACTTACTGTCAACCATCTTAAAATCCATGAAATTGCAAATCAGGAATTTCTTGTTGCTTGCTTCAGAAATCTTGTATTTGTTGTCAAGCGCAGTCCACAATCCCTTTGCAGTCCCAATACTCCGATGTGCATTGTACACATGTTTGTCCAGAGCATTCAAAATATGACCACGACACATGAAATCATCTTCCTGACGCTGCTTTCGTCTAGCCTTCAATTCCTCAGTGTCATTGTCAGTTGCAGCAGGAATTTCCTCCAATCCATCTTCAAGTATGTACCACAACTTGATGGTGATCAGGAAAAACTTCACAGTCTCTTTCCAACGGGTAAAACCTTCACCATCAAAATGTTCCAATCGAGTAAAGGTTTGGTTCATCACTTGCAGAGATTGAGCAGTAGCATTCGAATTCGAAGATTCACCCTCCATTGCCAGAAGATATTTGTCTAAAAACTGTTGGAAAAAA
>NW_020628712.1:0-750 GCF_003573695.1 Papaver somniferum
CTCTGATACCAACTGTGACGGACCGGAAAATTACGCCTTTGGCGCGTTCCACCGCAGGCTATAACTTCCCCGGTGCGCCATGATGAAGCTACGATCCGGGCCTTTAAAGCTAGGCAAATGCACGTCCATTTTCCTTTGAAAGAATGCTCTTGGAGCATGATGCAACTAACTTAGCTTCCGCACAGTTCTAACTTACCCTTGTTCTGCGAAGGATTTTATTAAGTAAACCAAAAACTTTCCTAAAACGGAAAAAACGACAATTTACGACAAATTACGACACTCGGGTTTCTAGCCTATGTTGAACGCCTTGATAGGAAGTATGAGTATCCAGTGAATGAAATGCAACTTGCCTCATCAAGTTTGGCCACAATCATCTCTTACATCGAGCCAGATGATATGAGAGGCCATAATGTCGCAATCATCTCACAATTAGATGATATGAGCGACAAAATGCTGGATCGGCAATGCTGCAACTCATTGTGGCTGCCTACGTACCCTTCCCTACTCTAAAGGTATCAAGAAAATACCTTAGTTCACCCTCCAAGGGACAAAAACGTATTCCAACTCATTTGCAAGGCCGTAGCCCAACAAAGATGGTAATGGCCTGGTCCGTAGGCCATTTCGTCAAAGATGCATAATGATCATGCATCATCGGGTCCGCGACATGGCATAATGATGCCTAAGCATCAAATGCCCTCTTCGAAAGGATACGAAACTATAAATGATCCTTAGAAATCATTTATACTCTTC
>NW_020628713.1:0-493 GCF_003573695.1 Papaver somniferum
CTACCCAACCTCCCACAAATAGAAGCACTATTTTGATCTCTTGAGTGTTATTTTATCAATCATGATGGTGACGTCGAATTGCTAACTTACATACCACTTGTAATCTTGTTCGCAGTTAGCACCATCCACTTTATCTCTCTCTACACCAACAGGTCCATAGAAACACTATCATCATCAACAAGAGGAGCATCACAAGTTCGAAGGAAAGTTGAAGACGTTCAAGGTTTACAAGCAACGGTACAGAAATGAGCAGGTTTCAGATTCAAGTAAACCAACAAGACAAGGAGCAGAATTTTTACAAGTTGAAGACTATTGTACACGAGTGAATATTATCAAGATGAGAATTCAATAAGTTTATGATATCGAGACATACAAGTTGTGAAGAATCGAGCGGTAAAGTACTTACACCATGGCCTTTGTACTTGCATTTTTATTTTATCTTTATTTTGTATCATTTTCTCTTGTCTCAAAAAAAAAAAAAAAAAAAAAAAAA
>NW_020628714.1:0-410 GCF_003573695.1 Papaver somniferum
ATGCCCAGACAATGTGGGACTAATAATCTCAACAATATGAACTAATTTATTAGACGACTCCAAAAATTTGACGTGATATGTTATTACAGGTAGGAGATACATTGACTATACTGGCGCAAATAACTCGCTTCGCAAATGATTGGTGTTGCATGTACTGTCCTGAATGCAACCAGGAATTCGAGAACACTAGCAACGAGAGGCAATGTCCATAGTGCTTCAAATACGTTATCTTAATCCCAATGTAATATTTATGTTCTTTTACTTTTGCACAGTCTGTTTATTAAAAAAAAATGAACATTACATAATATAGACATAAAGGAATCGTTGTACTAATCAACACTTGGACGGATTACATTTAACAATGATGATTACTGATGGGACGAAATCAGCGATATTCCAAGCGAAAGGAA
>NW_020628715.1:0-477 GCF_003573695.1 Papaver somniferum
ACCTTTCACATTGTCTTGATGACTAGCTATTACATAAAGCTTATTATTAATTTGTTCTTTATGTTGTCAATCCTCAACTTTATGGCAGTATTTTCTGCTTTAGTTAAGTTATATTTCTTTGTTAATATGCATTTTGTTGCCCTCTTAATCTAATTGCATTTGGAGAACATGATGCATGGTTTAGTTACTTGTTTCGTTCTTATGCATATGGAAGCATAATTGTGGAAGTGAGGGAGATTGTTCTTAATTCTTAGCATAGTGATAGATTTTTTGGGCTCTAAATTTGCACATCCACATGTTATGCTAAGGTACCTTCAGTTTCACATCGTAGAATTAGAAGTCTGAATTGGAAACAACACTCAAGTGTTTGCCTTCATTCATCAGTAAATTTCAGTTCCTGCATATGGTACTAATGTGTTAGCTAGGTACCTAGCCATAATTGAGCTTTCCTATGGAGATGTAAACGTAGCATTATTC
>NW_020628716.1:0-485 GCF_003573695.1 Papaver somniferum
TGAAGGGGTGCAACACATATAAGTTAGATACCATATATATTTGGGGAACCGATCCTAGTACCTAGTCAACCATATCTTTGGTAAGCTAGTGTGACTATGCTTAGTACTCACATGGAGGTATAACCGAAACTTGTTTTGGTAGAACCGCAACCCATGAGTGTCATTGAATGTTTGGTTTGATCAATCACATAGTTCTTGAAAGTCAGATGAACCAATTCTAAACTTGTTTGGAAGTGTGGCAAATCGGTTTCAAGGTTGTAATTGTGAAAGAAAACTTACATAGTAAAGATGTCGATAAACTTTGAACACGTGCTGAATGTTTATTTCTATAATTGTTCAAAGATATTCCTTAAAGGCTAAATGGAAGAGAATCCCAGAATCGAAACATATGTAAGTTAAGAATCTTTTAATTAAGGTTATTAATTTATCTTGGTAGGAAATTATTGGAATTAGTAATGTGCATTTACTAATTAGATTTTCTGAGA
>NW_020628717.1:0-711 GCF_003573695.1 Papaver somniferum
AATAGGTAAGTACCGTGTTGAGAAAGCGTTGCTTGACTTAGGAGCCAGTGTGAACTTACTGCCATACCATGTGTACCTTAAGCTAGGACTTGGTGAGATGAAACCTACCCAGATAACACTCCAGTTAGCTGATAGGTCCGTTAAAATCCCTCGTGGTGTGATCGAGGATGTTCTTATTGAGGTCGACAAGTTTATTTATCCAGTGGATTTCGTGGTCCTAGATACCCAACCTGTCCCCGACCCAGAGAACCAAATACCTGTGATTTTAGGTCGCCCATTCTTAGCTACGTCTAATGCGATCATAAACTGTCGAAATGGTATTATGAATCTGTCTTTTGGTAATATGACTATTGAGCTGAATATTTTTAATGTAAACAAGCTACATTCTGAGCTAGATAACACATGTATTGAAGAGGTGAACATGATAGGAACCTTAGTTCAGGAGTCATTACCAAACATCGTATCGGAAAAAACATTGGAGAGTTGTTTATCCCATTTTAGCCTGGATTTTGATGATAATAGTAACATTGAACAAGTTAATGCTTTGTTGGATTATGTTCCTATGTTAGATATTGATATATGGAAAACTAGGTTCGAACCATTACTAGCTTCTGAGTCTATCTTAATACCGTATTTAAAAGAGCCTCCTGAGTTGGAGTCTAATTATACATTTTTAGGCCCACCCGAGTCTTTCCCTGTGATTATAGCTTC
>NW_020628718.1:0-413 GCF_003573695.1 Papaver somniferum
TGACTGCTTACTTTCATAGTACGCTTGTTATCAATAACTCATAGTCCTCTAAATATAAAGAATTAATAGATGTCACCTGGAACACTAGAAACTGTTTAAAACATCTAATAATATAATAATCTGGTAAATTTAAGAGGATGGTTCAAAAGAATACACAGCAGTATAGGAGACTGCTTAGTTTCAGAGTAGGCTTGTTATCAATAACTCATAGTCCTCTAAAAGTAAAGAATTAATATATGTCACCTGGAACGCTAGAAACTGTTTAAAACATCTAATAATATACAAAAACTGGTAAATTTACGAGGATGGTTCAGAAGAATACACAGAAGTATATGTGACTGCTTAGTTTCATAATAGGCTTGTTATCAATAACTCATAGTCCTCTAAAATTAAAGAATTAATAGATATCACCT
>NW_020628719.1:0-418 GCF_003573695.1 Papaver somniferum
GAGAATGTGAGCAAGTCGTGCAATCAGTTGGAAGAGTCAGCAAAGTAGTGGGTGGAAATTTAACCAAGTCTCCGCACGATGAGTAATTGGTTTTAACACGATTTCCCCATTTCCCACTCTCTGATTCCAGCAACTGTCACACTTCATGGGATCATGGTGTTTTCAACTACGACATTATAAAATATCTCTGAATCCTGATTGAAAAGACAGAGGTTTTCGAACACTCGAACAATATTCGCCAAGACGGGAAATTTCTCATCAAATTTCATACAGACAATCTTTCGTCTACACGAACTCACAGAAATTACTCTCAATTGAGCAAAATTCAATCATTCGGAGCATTTTCACGCTGAATTCACAACACACCTACAATCTCAGATCACCATTGATCTCACGCATTTCTCAGCTTCCCTCCTAC
>NW_020628720.1:0-268 GCF_003573695.1 Papaver somniferum
TGACTTATAACAAAGTGTGTAGACTTTTTTGAGTTAACGTATATTAAATTCAACATTTTTATGAACTCTTTCTTTTTGTGTTGGCTTTGTCTTTCTATTTGATTCAAGATATCTGAAATTTGTTAGGATTTGGATTAGTTCTGCATGGTCTTTATCCTTCTTCTATTGTGAAATTTGACTACCTTCATATTTTTTTGAATCAACGTACATAAAAATTCAATTTTTACTAGACGTATTGCCTAAGAACATATTAATTGTAATTACAACA
>NW_020628721.1:0-1232 GCF_003573695.1 Papaver somniferum
ACATCCAAGTTTCTAGTACACTGTATTTCTTGTTTCCATGTTGTAGGGAATTTAAAGACGATTCTAACGAGCCAAAAATCACTTAATTCGGACTTAAAACGAAGAAGTTATTGACGAAACAAGCTTTGAACGAAATCCGCGCTGTTGCATACATGGAAGTGATGACTGTGCAGAATTGCTGACGTGTTACTGCTGATTGGGATGACTTTCTGACGTGGCGTACGAACGGCGCTGACGTGGCAGCTGACGCGACAAAACAACCAGCATCCTGAGGCGCTGACGTGGCAAAATTTGATGATGTGTCGTTCCTGACTGGACTGTGTGCTGATGTGGCACTGCTGGTGTGGATTATTCCTATGACGTGTCATTAGAGTCTGCTGACATGTCATTGATGACGTGGACTTCTGCTGACGTGGCGAGTTCAGTCAATTGGTTGGGTCGTATCGGTCTGGTTCGTTTTGAACCGTACTGAACTGGTTCGCTCTCAACCGAACCAGTCTGACACTGAACCTATTTGTGAACCGGGAGCTGGATCCTTGGAAGGACAGATCTTACGGTCAAGATCTTCTATATCTGACGGACATGATTCGCTGGATCTGAAGCTGTATAGGAAGCTGGACTTATAAGGTTGTACAGGATAAGTGCTTTTGTAATGATTTCTGCAACTTTATATCTGTTACTGTGCTGCAAAGCTTCTACTACTGCCTTCGCAACGGTTTCTGTAACTGTTTGCAACGTTTTCTTCAACCTTCGCAACAGTTACGTAAGAACCCTATTCTTTTATTTTTTCTTGCTGATTTTTGTTGGAATCTCGTTCATGATTTTTCTGAGGCTTCTCTCACTGGTAAACACGATCGTTTTACTCGAATCCCCTTAGTCGGCGCCAATGTTTGTACCCAAAATAAATTCTAGGCACTAAACACGATGATTTGATGATGATTAGGGTTACAAAAACGATCAAAAATAATTAAGAAGACAAGAATTTACGTGGTTCAGAATGTGTTGCCTGCATCCACGGAAGAACGGAGAGGTATTTTATTGATGTATTTGATACAAGGGTGTTTTTCTCCGGGTTATCTAACCTAATATTCCCTCTATTCTTGGGTTTAGGATACATGTATTTATAGAGTTTATGTAACCCTAATTTTGATGTAAACTTCATTTGCAAGCAACTTGGGAAACAAGCCTTCGGGAAACTTCTAGAATCTTCCGTCATGGGCTGGCTAGACGGG
>NW_020628722.1:0-728 GCF_003573695.1 Papaver somniferum
GTAAGTGCTGAGAAGAAACGATAGAACTAAAGTGCTGTAAAAAAACGACTGCTGGAAAGAACGATACAAGTCGTGTGCTGTAAACAGCGACACAGCGTGTTCTGGTTTTAAGACTGATGAAGAACGACTGCCTTATCAGGTCTGTTCTTCCTCTTCTTCTTCCTCCTTGAACAGCAGCAGCAGCAGCAGCAACAATCAATGGTATCTTCCTCGTTTCGGCTCTGAACTCTCTCCTATTTCTCTCTAAACTTTTCTTTGATGTAAACCCACCCTTATATAGCCCAACAGATCCATAAATCTCGAATAAATATGCGATTATTCTTTTTCTTCTTCTCATGCAGTTGAAACGATAATCGCTTCTGTTGAGCTTTTTCACGTGCTGTTGGCTATAAAATAGCTACCAAACTCTTCCATAATCTTGAATAGGACCATGTACATGTTAATCCAGCGTCAAAGTCCTCCAGAAATCTCTCAAAAATATTCTAAAAACCCAACAGAGAACACGTACTCTGTTTTCCCTTTCTTTGCTTCTCACGGGTATTCCAGCCCAATTTTCCGGGTCCAATTGATTGTACTGGGCTTGTTTAGTCATGCAGAGTCCATACGTACCAAATACAGCAATTGAATCTCGTTAAAACTCCAACAAAATTCGATTATCAATCTGCCAGTGAACTTCCCGCCAATTTTCTAATTCAAAACGTGAAGAAGGTGGGTGCCCTTATCCTGTG
>NW_020628723.1:0-585 GCF_003573695.1 Papaver somniferum
TCCCCAAGGCATCCGCGTCTCATTCCTGAGAATTTTTATATTTTCTGGCGTGCAATTGAGCATCCATTCGAGAAAATATGCCAAAATCAGGGTTTCGACGAAACTGAGGAAAACACCATGAGATGATGGAAAATAATTATAAAATAAGGAATATGGAGGCGTGGGACCTCCGAGGCCAAGGCATGGTCGGCCGGTCATGATCACGGTCTCGTGGTGCCATTTCCTTAATTTTATAATATTTTTGATGATTTTATGAAGAATTTTAAGAAATTTGATGAATTTAGAGAGTTTCCATGAATTGAAGGAGTTTTCATGAGTTCAAGGAAGCAAAAAATATTAAAATAATAAAAACACGGGCGTGTGGGATTGTGGGGGGGTGGCCGTCCGGCTAGGGGCCCGGTCCCACGAGTTTTCATAAAATTTTAAATTTTTTAAGTATTTTTCATGATTTGAGGGAATTTTTCCTAATTTGAGAGAAATACCATGAAATCAAGGAATTTGATGAATTCAAGGAAAAATAAAATAAAATAATAAAACAAGGGGCATGTGGGACCGGCTAGGGGATGGCCGGCCGGCTAGTGGCCC
>NW_020628724.1:0-270 GCF_003573695.1 Papaver somniferum
TGAGACGTGCAAATTCCTCAACACTACTACTAAGTTTCTTCCTCAACACATTCTTCCTCTTGGTATTGAGACGTGAAAATTCCTCAACACCACTACCGTGTTGCTAGGCAGTCTTCCTCAACACATTCTTCATCTTGGAGATGAGACGTGAAAATCCATCGACACCACTCTTGTGTTTCTAGGCATTCTTCCTCAACACATTTTCCTCTTGGTGTTGAGACGTGCAAATTCCTCAACACCACTACTATGTGTCTAGGCATGCTTCCTCAA
>NW_020628725.1:0-398 GCF_003573695.1 Papaver somniferum
TGAGACTAAATTGTAAACTAGATAAACTCATCTTTAACAGAAAAAGTTTGAAAATGTATTTTAATTACAATTAATATGTTTTAAGGCAATACGTCTAGTAAAAAATTGCATTTCTATGTACGTTGATTCCAGAAAATATGAAGGAAGTTAAATTTCACAATAGAAGAAAGATGAAAGACTATGCAGAATTAATCCAAATCCTAACAAATTTCATCTATGTTGAATCAAATAGAAAGACAAAGCCAAGATAAAAAGAAAGAGTTCATAAAAATGTTGAATTTAATATACGTTAACTCAAAAAGTCTACACACTTCGTTATAAGTCGGAAATTGATTTCTGAGACTAAGTTGTAAACTAGATAAACTCATCTTTAACAGAAAAAGTTTGAAAAATGTATT
>NW_020628726.1:0-811 GCF_003573695.1 Papaver somniferum
CGAAAATTGATTTCTGAGACTAAATTGTATACTAGATAAACTCATCTTTAACAGAAAAAGTTTGAAAAATGTATTGTAATTACAATTAATATGTTCTAAGGCAATACGTCTAGTAAAAATTGCTTTTATATGTACGTTGATTCAAGAAAATATGAAGGAAGTCAAATTTCAAAATAGAACACGGATGAAAGACCGTGCCGAACTAATCCAAATCCTAACAAATTTCATCTATCTTGAATCAAATAGAAAGACAAAGCTAACACAAGAAGAAAGAGTTCATAAAAATGTTGAATTTTATATATGTTAACTCAAAAAAGTCTACACAGTTCGTTATAAGTCGGAAATTGATTTTTGAGACTAAATTGTAAACTAGATAAACTCATCTTTAACAGAAAAGGTTGAAAAATGTATTGTAATCACAATTAATATGTTCTAAGGAAATACGTCTAGTAAAAATTGCATTTCTATGTACGTTGATTCAAGAAAATATGAAGGAAGTCAAATTTCACAATAAAAGAAAGATGAAAGATCATGCATAACTAATCCAAATCCTAACAAATTTCATCTATCTTGAATCAAATAGAAAAACAAAGCCAACATAAAAAGAAAGAGTTCATAAAAATGTTGAATTTTATATACGTTAACTCAAAAAAGTCTACACATCTCGTTATAAGTCAGAAATTGATTTCTGAGACTAAATTGTAAACTAGATAAACTCATCTTTAACAGAAAAAGTTTGAAAAATGTATTGTAATTACAATTAATATGTTCTAAGGCAATACGTCTAGTAAAAATTTCATTTCTATGTACG
>NW_020628727.1:0-390 GCF_003573695.1 Papaver somniferum
TTCCTCAATACATTCTTCCTCTTGGTGTTGAGACGTGCAAATTCCTCAACACCGCCAGTGTGTTGCTAGGAATGCTTCCTCAACACATTTTCTTCTTGGTGTTGAGACTTACCAATTACTCAACACCATTACTTCATTGCTAGGCATGCTTCCTCGACACATTCTTCTTCTTGGTGTTGAGACGTGCAGATTTCTCAACACTACTACTGTGTTGCTAGGCATGCTTCCTTAACATATTTTCTTCTTGGTTTTTAGACGTGCAAATTCCTCAACACCACTACTGTGTTTCTAGGCATGCTTCCTCGACATATTCTTCCTCTTGGTGTTGAGACGTATAAATTCCTCAACACCACCACTGTGTTGCTAGGCATGCTTCCTCAACACATTTTC
>NW_020628728.1:0-2285 GCF_003573695.1 Papaver somniferum
TCTTTGAGTGCATAACAACCCTCCTTCTAATAGGTTCTTCACCAATTGAAACTTCTTCCATCTGTTGAGAGATGTTATTCACAGATGTTCTAGCCATAAGGATGAAGTAAAGAAAGATGATGTAAAAACAGAGAAGGGTATAAAGAAACTGAGATCGACTGATATAGTATTTATAAAGAAATTTTGAAGGAGATGTCAAACTGATAGCTAGATAAGTATAGATGAAAGGTTTAAGAAAAACAAAACAGAGATGACCTTTAGACAACCTCAAAGCTGTTGAAGAAATAAGGACAACAGCAAAAACATTTTTCCATAAAGGTGAAGCAGGAGAATCATTATAATAACCCCAAATCAGATAAACTTGAGAGAAAATGATAAGATTGATAATCAGATGCACCACTACAATAAAAAGCCAACTTTGATTATGCCAACTTGGAACCTGCCAACTGTGACTATACCTCATGATGTGATGGGACATTACTGCTACACCAGTGCGTGGCAACAAGCAGGAAGGATTTTAATCTTCCATTAAAGAAGAAAGAAACCAATTAGAACCAGAAATTGACAAGTATAAAGGGGAACAGAAAAAATTGAAAACTATGGCAAAATAAATCAAGAGGAGACATAAAAAAACAATAGAATTGAAACAAAAATCTGACTACAAATGAACAAGACTGAGAATTAAAACAAGGGGTTGATGGAAAAAGATCAGATCAAATTAAAAAACAGGAGCAAAATAAAATTTGACTATGGTTGACTTTAGGTTGACTATCTCTTGACCATATCGCCTCTGGCTATCAGGATCATAATTATGATAACAGTTTCATAGATTTGTCCTCTTCTTAGAGTTGCAGAGAACTGTGTTAAGAAATTAGGGCTTCTTTTTTTGTGGTCTCTCTCCTCGAAAGCTCTTCTGATTATTTTTCGAATTTCTCCTCCACTTTTATTCACCGTTCCGCCTCAAGTTGTGCACGAACACAAGTTGGTGGGTTATTCAGCCACTCTTCACGAATACAAGAATTTTTTGATAACTGGTTGTATACTTTAGAAAGAAACCTATTGTAGGGTCTCCAAACAATGGGTTTTGAGGGTTACAAGAGGAAAAAAACTTGGTCATGAAATAGTAATCAAGAAAACCCCATATCCAACTATTTTTTATAGTGACTAAAATACCCCCTGAATTATAAAATTAATTAAACTAAATAAATTAACAATTATATTAGACTTGAGTATTTGAGAATCAAAAAATAATCTTTTTTTTTTTAAGAGCGAAGGAAGAATAAGAAGTTTGGAAAAGAAGAAACCTAAAAATTTAGGTTTTCTCAATCCAAATTTAGGTACTCTCAGTTCTTCATTTTCTCCAACTCGAGGCTTACGCCAAGGAGACCCTTTGTCTCCTTATTTATTTTTGTTTATCATGGAATCATTCTCTAGACTTTTGCAGCATCATGTTGATTCTGGTCTTCTTAACGATATTAAAATTAATCAACATTGTCCTCCTATCAATCATCTTTTTTTTTGCAAATGATTGTTTGTTGTTCTTTCAAGCTACTTCTAGTCAGATGAGACATCTGTAAGATTTAATTCAAAATTTTGGACAAGCTTCTGGACAGGTTATTAACATGCATAAGTCAACTTTATTCTTTGGTAATCACACTAAAACTGCTGATAAGTCTAGTATTTCTGGTATTATGAATATGCAAGTTATGGGGTTGGGTGAGAAATACTTGGGCATTCCCTTTTTGTTGCACAGATCAAGGCAAAAGAATTGTCAAGGTATTCTTGTTAACATGACTAACCGGTTGCAGGGTTGGCATAGTAAAATTGTTAACCAGGCAGGAAGAACAACTCAAGTGAATGTAGTTCTAAGTACAATGGGTATGTATCAAATGCAGATTTTTAAACTGCCAGAAACAACAACTCATCAAATGGACAGCATCCAAAGGCGTTACTGGTGGAACAATTTTATCAACAGTCATTCACAACAATTAATTGGTTGGAAAAAAGGTATGCGTACCTAAAAGATTAGGAGGTTTAGGTGTTAAAAATTTAACCAATTATAATTTAGCTCTTCTTGCGAAATTGGCCTGGAAATTATTACATAATCAAGATACTATTTGAGCAAAATTATTGAAAGGTAAATACTTCCCTCATAATGATTTGCAATTTTTCCCTCCACCGGCATCTACTAATTCAAGTTGGGTATGGCAGAGTATATGTGTTGGGCTTGACATTGTTCTTAGAAATGCAAAATGGCAAGTAGGTAATGGTACTCGCATCAATAT
>NW_020628729.1:0-658 GCF_003573695.1 Papaver somniferum
TGAGATCAATAGATGTTGTTGGAAGCTGTTGCTTCCCCTTCACCTGATCAGCATAAGTACGAGACCTAACATGAGACGCATGAGAAGCATCTCCCATCTCAAATCACCCGTAGATGATTGAGGAAAACCAAAAAAAATTGAAAAGTTTGAAAACCCAAAACCCTAAGGAAAAATCGCCTCAGAGCCAAGAGAGAGAAAAAAGTCAAAAAATATGTGTAGACTTTTTTTTTTAATTGTGATTACAATACATTTTTCCTTTTCTTGAATCAACGTACATAGAAATGCAATTTTTACTAGACGTATTGCCTTAGAACATATTAATTGTAATTACAATACATTTTTCAAACTTTGTTTTGTTAAATATGAGTTTATCTAGTTTACAATTTAGTCTCAGAAATCAATTTCCGACTTATAACGAAATGTGTAGACTTTTTTGAGTTAACGTATATAAATTTCAACATTTTTATGAACTCTTTCTTTTTGTGTTGGCTTTGTCTTTCTATTTGATTCAAGATAGATGAAATTTGTTAGGATTTGGATTAGTTCTGCATGGTCTTTCATCCTTCTTCTATTGTGAAATTTGACTTCCTTCATATTTTCTTCAATCAACGTACATAGAAATGCAATTTTTACTAGACGTATTGCCTTAGAACATATT
>NW_020628730.1:0-609 GCF_003573695.1 Papaver somniferum
AAAAGTATATCAAAGAGTTTATATCTCAATCTCTCGATTTGATATATACTCAAGCAAATAGAAATCTGCGAGTCTTTATCAAATACTAGAGAGATAACTTGGATGGTACCAAAGACCAATATCCATGTATCAATCAATTTAAATCAACAACCAAAAGGTCGGATATTCTAGTTAATTGAATAATGCACAACCTGTGATATTTCAATTATATAAAAAAAATATAATGCGGAAAAGAAATAACACAAACACCAGAATTTTGTTAACGAGGAAACCGCAAATTCAGAAAAACCCCGGGACCTAGTCCAGATTGAACATACATTGTATTAATCCGCTACAGACACTAGCCTACTCCAAATTAACTTCGGTCTGGACTGTAGTTGAACCCAAATCAATCTCACACTGATCCAAGGTACAGTTATGCTCCTACGCCTCTGATCCCAACAGGATACTGCGCACTTAATTCCCTTAGATGATCTCACCCACAACTAAGAGTTGCTACGACCCAAAGTCGAAGACTTTAATAAAAAAATCTGTATCACACAGAAAAGTCTACGGTAATAGATAAATCCGTCTCCCACGAATATACCTACGAGTTTTGTTCCGTCTTTT
>NW_020628731.1:0-1040 GCF_003573695.1 Papaver somniferum
TCATTTCTTCAATTGACCTTTCTATGATTGAAACTCCCCTTATGGATCCTTCTGCGACTGAAACCTCTTCTCTTCCCATTGAGAATGTTTCTCAACCTTCTGCCTCTACCAGTTCTTTACCCAAGTCTCTTCCTATGTCGAAAGAAACCATGAAAGGAATAGATATTGCTTTCAAAGTTTTATCTGAAATTCTGGATGACGGCAAGAAGTCTTCTAATGATCCCATCAAATCTAATGTTTGCGAGATTCTGAGCAAGCATTTGGGTTCTGGCAGAGCTGCTTCGCAGACAGCTTTAGAAAAAGAATGTAATGCTCTTCGTCTTGAAAATCAGAAACTTCAGAATGTTTTGCTGGATCGCGAAAATATTCGCAAAAAAAATGATAAATTAAGAGGTATGATTTCCTTATCTATGTATTTAATTTGCCTTTTCGATGGTTTTATCCTTCCCATGTTTAATTATCCTTTAAATCCCTCTTTCAGATGTTAAGCATTAAATCAGAAACGAGTAATGGAGAGATATCAATTTGAATCTGCTGTTGAAGAAGCCCGTGTTGATAAAGAAATCTTAATGGATCAATATAACCAATTAGATAACCTCTATTCATATTCTCTTGATCACATAAATAATCTTACCAATGAAAATACCCAATTAGTTCAAAGACAAGATCTATTAAGTAATGAAGTATCTCGTCTTTCTTATTCTTTAACCAAAGCTAATTTAGGGATGGAAACTTTATCAGATGAGAATAAAACCTTATTTCAAGAAAAGCGAATTTATTTAAACAAGATGGCGATATCTTCGCAACAACTTAATATTCTCCAAAAAGTATGTGCTGACCAAGAGAAATCTATTCGCTCTTTAAGAAATGAACTTAAAGAAGTAACAGAATCATCTATCGCTGAAACAGATACACTCATTCAAGGTATAATAGCTTTAAGTGTGAAGGCAAATCAGCTTAAAGAACAATATTCCAAATTAGAAGAATCTTATTCTTCTCTTGCGAAGAAAAATGCCTTCCTTGTTTCTAAAGAGAAAAAT
>NW_020628732.1:0-316 GCF_003573695.1 Papaver somniferum
TCGACAATGATGCACGACTGAGCACCCGGATGCACGAACGAGCGTCCAAAAATATGAAATAATGAGGAATCCTTCGCAGAAACAGGAGAAAACAATAAATAATAATAAAATAATAAGAGGCGCTCAGGGTGGGCCCACCAGCCGGACGGCCGGCCGTGCCCTAGCCATGGTCGGTCCATGCCTCTTCCATTATTTTCTTTATTTTTTGTTATTTCATGAACTCATGGAAACTCCTTGGTTTTAGCAACTTTCCTTGTTTTTGCAAAACTCGTTAATTCTCCATAACTTCGTGGATTCACGAAAAAATATTATAAAA
>NW_020628733.1:0-443 GCF_003573695.1 Papaver somniferum
ATGTCCTCCAAAGCGAGTTAACGAGAAACCTTGCGTTAGTTTGTCATAAACCAACCTTCATGTTAGCTTCCAAGAAACTAACCATCTTGTATGTACCAAAGCATATTGAGCATGACTCTAACCGCGCACCAAATACAACCAATCCACGGATCATTGTCACTGCGTGCCAATCTCGAGATCATCTCTTATGAATCTTGCTTTACGAGCCTATCTCCGATTGGATCATGATTCTAAGACCATCCCCAATTGAGTTTTACTCCTCCAAAAAGCTCATCATATTTTTAACCAATGCATACATACCAAAAACACGTGTCCAGCTTCACAGAGACTTTGACAGCTGACACACTAAACTTCTCACCGTTTCAGCAACCTCAGCGGGCTTTGACAACAATGTCCCTTTTATAGGCATACTTGTCAAGATAGTCTTTTATCAATTTCTTAAG
>NW_020628734.1:0-406 GCF_003573695.1 Papaver somniferum
AATTTAGCTAAAATATCAAGATCATCTGGGTTTATAGACCAACATGTCCTGATCATTAGCATGTTTCCAATAAAAATAGACACCGGTTGAGCTAAATTATAGCGTTCGAGTCTTTTCGAGTGTGTATTATATGAATGTACACTCGAAACTGCTCTAAGTAGAAAATTCGTGTTTATGAGGCCTAGACTTCAAAACTTGGATAACATATCAAGATAATGTGGGTCTATAGACCAACATGTCCTGATCAATAGCATGTTGTCAATCAAAATAGACACCTCTTGAGCTAAATTATAGCGTTCGAGTCTTTTCAAGTGTGTATTTTTCGAATGTACACTCGAAACTGCTCTAAGTAGACAAATCTTGTTTATGAGGCCTAGATTTCAAAATTTTGCTAAAATATCAAGAT
>NW_020628735.1:0-333 GCF_003573695.1 Papaver somniferum
CATATTAGGGACTTTGAGGAAATTTGTGGGACAATTAGAATAAAATACCTTACTGATGAAGTCTTGAAACTTAAGATGTTTCCCTTTTCCTTAAGAGATAAAGCCAAGACCTGGCTGAACAACCTACCATCTGAATCCATTGAAACATGGCAGGAACTTATTTCCGCTTTCTATATGAAATTCTACCCTAAGCATAAAACTGCAGATGTTAGGCAGACAATTAGTGCTAGTGTGCAACAAGAGGGAGAGTCTCTTTATAGATTTTTAGAGAGATTCAATGATCTCCTATCTCAGTGTCCTCACCATGGATTTGATAAGATAAAACTCGTACAA
>NW_020628736.1:0-455 GCF_003573695.1 Papaver somniferum
TGAGGAATCTTTCCAGTATATGGCTAGATTCGTCGTTCTTACGAAGTTTCCGACTTATAACAGTCCACTGACCGTCAGGTTTCTTTATCGTACCATGTATATGCCTCGAAGTCGACGAAAATGTGTTTGTTTAACATATACAGGGAATATATTCCTGAGGAACCTTTCCAGTATATGGATGGATTCGTCGTTCTTACGAAGTTTCCGACTTATAACAGTCTACTGACCGCCAGGTTTCTATATCGGACCATGTATATGCCTCGCAGTCCACTGAAAATGTGTCTGTTTAACATATACAGGGAATATATTCCTGAGGAATCTTTCCATTATATGGCTGGATTCGTCGTTCTTACGAAGTTTCCGACTTATAGCAGTACACTGACCTCCAGGTTTCGATCTCGGATCAGGTATATGCCTCGAAGTCGACGAAAATGTGTCTGTTTAACATATACATG
>NW_020628737.1:0-549 GCF_003573695.1 Papaver somniferum
CACGTCTCAACACCAAGAGAAAAATGTGTTGAGGAAGCATGCCTAGCAACACAGTAGTGGTGTTGAGGAATTTGCACGTCTCAACACCAAGAGGAAAATGTGTTGAGGAAGAATGCCTAGAAACACAATAGTGGTGTTGATGAATTTGCACGTCTCAACACCAAGATGAATAATGTGTTGAGGAAGAATGTCTAGCAACACAGTAGTGGTGTTGAGGAATTTTAACGTCTCAACACCAAGAGGAAGAATGTGTTGAGGAAGAAACACAGTAGTGGTGTTGAGGAATTTGCACGTCTCAACACCAAGAGGAAGAATGTGTTGAGGAAGCATGACTAGCAACACAGTAGTGGTGTTGAGGAATTTGCACGTCTCAGCACCAAGAGGAAAATGTGTTGAGGAAGAATGCGTAGCAACAAAGTAGTGGTGTTGAGGAATTTTCACGTCTCAATAGCAAGAGGAAGAATATGTTGAGGAAGCATGCTTACAACACAGTAGTGGTGTTGAGGAATTTTCACATCTCAATACCAAGAGGAAGAATGTGTTGAGGAA
>NW_020628738.1:0-292 GCF_003573695.1 Papaver somniferum
TGAGGAATTTTCTCGTCTCAACACTAAGAGGAAAAAGGTGTTGAGGAAGTTTGCCTGGCAACATAGTGGTGAGTGTTGAGGAATTTTCCCGTCTCAACACTAAGAGGAAAAATATGTTGAGGCAGTTTTCCTGGCAACACAGTGATGAGGGTTGAGGATTTTCTCATCTCAACACTAAGAGGAAAAATGTGTAGAGGCAGTTTGCCTGGAAACACGGTGATGAGTGTTGAGGAATTTTCACGTCTCAACACTAAGAGGAAAAATGTGTTGAGGCAGTTTGCCTGGCAACACA
>NW_020628739.1:0-382 GCF_003573695.1 Papaver somniferum
TGTCTGAATTTGAGTTTGGTGAGGATCCCAATCAAGCAGTTGATTTATCGGATGACTGGTTGACCGTTCACAAGATGTGTTGGAGCACAAATTGTTGCTCGGCCCCCTGCCAACTTTTGTAAATAAATACGTGTCTTCGTCAATAAGTGTTTAAACAATAATTATTTAATTTAACTAATTTACTAACACGGACCACATTAGGGAAATCTCTCTAGAGCATTTTTCAAACACGTTACGAGCGTTTCAGAGAAATAAGGCTGACATAATCTGATTTCCATGGTAACTATGGATTTACGGAAAATGGAAAAAAATTTAATTAATACAATAATGATTAATTTGAAAAATGAATAGATTCATTTACATGGATTCATTTGTTCAATAC
>NW_020628740.1:0-1456 GCF_003573695.1 Papaver somniferum
AAAGTAATTAGGAGGAGATTCCGACATCAGGGGGAGGATCCAAGGATATGAAGTCGACATATTTTACTTCGAAATTGAAGCTGCGTTGTACTCTTTTTCCCTTCGATCGAGAATAGTTTTTCCCAAAGGGTTTTGTTGGTCGACGAGGTTTTTAGCGAGACAACACTAAAAACATCAAGTATGTTGAACTTGAGTACATAAATATCGCGTTGATGTTACTGAAGATATCTAAATCAATGAAATGAAACGCGATAGCCTGTTAAGCAACGTAACTTCCAGAATCAACAACATGGTCTTATCAACATTCAGGTCACCAAAGTAAAGTGAGACAAACTCCATTTGACTGCATTAGACTAATGAAAATTGTCTGACATCAGGGGGAGCATCTAATTGTGTGTTGAACTATTTTCTTTCACCGAGGTTGCTTTTTCCCACAGGTTTTTGTTACTCGGCAAGGTTTTTAATAAGACGACAACAAACACCGGGAATGTAATTTCCCAGCTAAGGCTAATGTCTTCCCCACGAGGATTTTCTGCCTTAAGAGTTGTGAAGCAACTAGTTAACTTCAATTGAGCAAAGTGATCATCTGCAACGGATCACCTTTACTTGCATCTATCACGTTGTACTGTTTTTCCTTCGTCAAGGTTTTTTTCCACTGGGTTTTCCTTGTCAAGGTTTAATGAGGCAATATACACGCATCCAATTATGTTCCAAGTTTACTAAATATTGTACTATTTTTCTTTAGTTCAGGTTTTGTCCCCCTGGGTTAGCCTGGCGAAGTTTTAACGAGACAATTAACTTAGACTCGGCGATCTTTGAAGATCGTATTGCATGTGATGAACTACATGTAAATTACGGGACAATATGTGAAGTACTACATGTGAAGAGTTGTACCAAGGTTTTTCCCACTGGATTTTTCCTTGTCAAAGTTTTGTAAGACAATTTTATTTCGGCACAAGTCATCAAGGAGAGAACGACATTGGAAGAACTACATTCAAAACACTATATATAAAGCACTATGTATAAAGTTTTGTTATTGAACCGCACAAGGAGTGTTATAGGGCCTACGGCCCATGGATGTGCCGTCCATCTAGTTTCCCCTTTATATGTATATAATGTATCCTAGCTATGTATTACAACTACTCTATCTAATAAGATGATTCTCCTTCTTGTCTCTTCACCTCTGATTTTCCGTAATCAGAAAGGAGAATAATCTATACTATCTAGGTCTGCCACAGTCGGTTTCGGTTGGAATTCTAGCAAAACCAAAACCGAAACCATTACTCTCGGTTTCTAATATTTTTTTTTTGGTACTCTCGGTTTCTAATATTTTCATTAACACCGAATAATTAACCATCGGTTCGGTTTCTAGCGGGTTTTAGTCGGTTCCGGTTTTTCTGTGGGTTTCAATTAACCGGCCGGTATGTCAGTTTTAGGAAACTGACAATTTTAATTT
>NW_020628741.1:0-813 GCF_003573695.1 Papaver somniferum
TATAGGCAGCTGCTTAGTTTCGTACTAGGCTTATTATCAATAACTCATAGTTAATTAAGATTAAAGAAGTAATATATGTCACCTGGACCGCTAGAAACTGTTTAAAACATCTATCAATATGCTAAAACTGGTAAATTTTAAGAGGATGGTTCAAAAGAATACACAAAAGTATATGTAACGGCTTAGTTTGGTTGTAGGCTTATTATCAAAAACTAATAGTTCGTTATGATTAAAGAATTAGCAGATGTCACATGGACCGCTAGAAATTGTTTAAAACACCTAATAATATACTAAAACTGGTAAATTTAAGAGGATGGTTCAAACAAATACATAAAAATATAAGTAATTTCTTAGTTTTCTAGTAGGCTTATTATCAATAACTCATAGTTCTTCAAGATTAAAGAATTAACAGATGTCACCTGGACAACTAGAAACTGTTTAAAACATCTAATAATAAACTAAAACTGGTAAATTTAAGAGGATGGATCAAAAGAATGCACAAAAGTATAGGTAACCGCTTAGTTTGGTTGTAGGCTTATTATCAATAACTCATAGTTCGTTAAGATTAAAGAATTAATAGATGTCAGCTGGACTGCTAGAAACTATTTAAAACATCTAATAATATACTAAAACTGGTAAATTTAAGAGGATGGTTCAAACGAATACACAAAAGTATATGTAACGGCTTAGTTTGGTTGTAGGCTTATTATCAAAAACTAATAGTTCGTTATGATTAAAGAATTAACAGATGTCACATGGACCGCTAGAAATTGTTTAAAACACCTAATAATATACTAAAAATGTTAAATTTAA
>NW_020628742.1:0-828 GCF_003573695.1 Papaver somniferum
TTTTTCCTTCGTCAAGGTTTTTTTCCACTGGGTTTTCCTTGTCAAGGTTTAATGAGGCAATATACACGCATCCAATTATGTTCCAAGTTTACTAAATATTGTACTATTTTTCTTTAGTTCAGGTTTTGTCCCCCTGGGTTAGCCTGGCGAAGTTTTAACGAGACAATTAACTTAGACTCTGCGATCTTTGAAGATCGTATTGCATGTGATGAACTACATGTAAATTACGGGATAATATGTGAAGTACTACATGTGAAGAGTTGTACCAAGGTTTTTCCCACTGGATTTTTCCTTGTCAAAGTTTTGTAAGACAATTTTATTTCGGCACAAGTCATCAAGGAGAGAACGACATTGGAAGAACTACATTCAAAACACTATATATAAAGCACTATGTATAAAGTTTTGTTATTGAACCGCACAAGGAGTGTTATAGGGCCTACGGCCCATGGATGTGCCGTCCATCTAGTTTCCCCTTTATATGTATATAATGTATCCTAGCTATGTATTACAACTACTCTATCTAATAAGATGATTCTCCTTCTTGTCTCTTCACCTCTGATTTTCCGTAATCAGAAAGGAGAATAATCTATACTATCTAGGTCTGCCACAGTCGGTTTCGGTTGGAATTCTAGCAAAACCAAAACCGAAACCATTACTCTCGGTTTCTAATATTTTTTTTTTGGTACTCTCGGTTTCTAATATTTTCATTAACACCGAATAATTAACCATCGGTTCGGTTTCTAGCGGGTTTTAGTCGGTTCCGGTTTTTCTGTGGGTTTCAATTAACCGGCCGGTATGTCAGTTTTAGGAAACTGACAATTTTAATTT
>NW_020628743.1:0-500 GCF_003573695.1 Papaver somniferum
TACAACACAGAAGGAACTATTTAATCAACTAAAGGCTCTCACTGATACAATGTCGGGGAAGACCCAAGGAAAAGGAAAAGAGAAGGAAAAATCCTCAGACGCTGATTCTGAGGTAATTCTGATTCATACAATAGATGATGAAGTCTGCAAAGCTGCAGACGATCCATCAGCGAAGGAGTCATCAAACTTCATCACTCGGGAAGATTTGGAATGTCTATTGGAGAACCGTGGAAAAGACAATACATCACATGTCCATCGTCACTAGCCTCCATACCCTGCTGCTACGCAAAGGATTCCTCTTCCAAAAGGTTATACCTCTCCAACCTTCACTCTGTATGATGGAACAGGTAATGCTCGAGAACATGTCTCTCGGTTCCTGGAAGCCTTAGGCGAACATGAACATAACCATGTTATTCGCCTCAAAGAATTTTCAAAGTCCTTGAAAGGCAGGGCATACACCTGGTACAACAACATCGCACCAGGAACTATCAACAATTGGG
>NW_020628744.1:0-318 GCF_003573695.1 Papaver somniferum
AGGTTGCAAGATTACCATATACATACCCGATGTTCTCGCCAAGGTGAGGTTTGAGGTGTGAAATATATAAGATTGGATGAAACTGCAACCTATTATTGAACTCAGGTTGCAAGATTACCATATACAGACCCGATGTTCTCGACCAGGTGAGGTTTGAGGTGTCAAATATATAAGATTGGATGAAACTGCAACCTATTACTGAACTCAGGTTGCAAGATTACCATATACAGACCCGATGTTCTCGTCCAAGTGAGGTTTGAGACGTCAAATATATCAGATTGGATGAAACTGTAACCTATTATTGAACTCAGGTTGCAA
>NW_020628745.1:0-423 GCF_003573695.1 Papaver somniferum
GAACCTGAGTCATGGAGATTTGGGGTCAATAAAGCCCATCCGGGAGAGGCACCTTGGATTCTCAGCTTAAGCATATGACTTAGGTTGAGCGACTAAGGTAATAAGGACTCTCCCAAGGAGTGCAGAATCTGATCAAGGCGCTGAGGTACACGGTTGAGTCAAGAGTGTCGGTGGCGTTTGAAGCGTCCTTGCCATTCTTGACAAGTCTTGGCTTATACTGCACTCGGCCCGAAGAAAACCCCACTTAGGGTGTAGTCTCGTAACCATAAGCCCTATAGGTAAAAGGGATAAGAGGATGCGAAAACAACTGGTTGTTGTTAAGACTGGATGGGAGGAGCTAACCTTGTATGGTAGAAGTACGCATCCTTGAAGGGGCAACCAGGGGGAAGATAAGGGCGGCACCCTCCATTAGGGAGCTGATAA
>NW_020628746.1:0-647 GCF_003573695.1 Papaver somniferum
AGGGCAGACGTGTATTTAGTCAGTTGCTGACTTCATGGGACGATGAGTCCATGTATTTGCTGAGTTGAACATGATTCTGCAAAATGTTCTGAAACTCATGAATTGAACGTGTCCGTTGAGACAGAGGTGTAATTCTCACGTTGAGGTGAGCAAGTATTTCTCATTCGATGCATTGTTGAAAATTGATAGTTGAACCAATATTCCTTGGTTTGAGCAAATATTGCTCATCTGAGCAAGTGTTGCTCGTCTGATGAACTATTGGTAGCGTGACCAAAATAAAACATTAATTAGTATACTGGTAGTTGAACCGAGCATAATAAATAAGAATACTAATCATGAGATCGTCGTAAAGTTATTAGTGTTCGATTCGGGAATTATGATCCTTGGACTCAGAAACCTTAATTTGATCAATTGATGACCAATTGATGGTTTATTTGAAAATTAACCATGGAATGAAGGAGGACCGGCTACATGAGACTGTGGGTCGATTATGTAGCGCCCATATGCTCGCATGAGCAAAATACCAAGATCTCTTGAAGAGTTGGTGATTTGTTGATGAAAGAATGATTAAATGCTGGTTTAATCATTTATTCGAAAAATGCTCGTCCGAGCCTTAGGTGATAAAACCTAATTAATTATGGATAGGT
>NW_020628747.1:0-831 GCF_003573695.1 Papaver somniferum
TAATTAGTAAAATCTTAAGTATTTGTGGGATAGATTAGTGTGTATTTTTATTTGAATTTGTGCGAGTGAGGTGAGAGTAGGAGGGAAAAATATTTTTGAGTGGAAATTTTTTTGTGAAAATGGAAGATGATTGTGAGGAGAGAATTGCAGCTGCTGAATCTTTAGCTCAACTACAACAAGAAGCATATCTTCAATCTTCGGTTAATGATAACAACTCACAATTAGACTTATATGATGAACCAACACTCCTGGAATATGATTTTCGTGAGCATGAAGTGTTTTTTGAAGAACCAAACCAAGAAAGTAAACAAGTTGAACATACAAGCGTCCCCAATACACAGGTAATGTTGCTAAGAGGTCGAAAATTTGAAAAAAAAATTTGAAACCGCCATTTTTTTCTCTGAAAAAGCTTGGTGCCGGCATACATGTAGTATGAATACCACGCCGGCAGCACCATAATCGGCATGGTATTCATACTATTTCCATGCCGGCGAAAAATATCCCCCATTTTGAAACAAGTGTCGGCGTGGTCTTCAACCAAAAAAATCCATGCCGGCACGCAGTTAATTTTTTACCTACCACCGAATATTCCATGGAATATCCAATCCGGCATGGTTCACTCCCAACTTTACCATGCCGACACCACAAGAAAAACATCCAGGAGTTAAAGAATTTTGAACTTAAATACCAGCGTGGTATATAAATTATCGATCACGCCGGCACAGGATTCCGGCGTGATTTATAAATTACGTAGAACGCCGACACAAATTACCGGCGTGGTTTTAGAATTATCTACCATGTCGGCGCCGATTTCCGGCTTCGAACCTTGTG
>NW_020628748.1:0-780 GCF_003573695.1 Papaver somniferum
TGAGTGTTTAGGAATTTGCACGTCTCAACACTAAGAGAAAGGATGTGTTGAGGCAGCATGCCTGGAAATACAGTAGTGAGTGTTGAGGAATTTGCACGCCTCAACACTAAGAGAAATGATGTGTTGAGGCAGCATGCCTGGCAACACAATAGTGGTGTTGAGGAATTTGCACGTCTCAACACCAAGAGGAAAATTGTGTTGAGGCGGTTTGCCTAGCAACACAGTAGTGAGTGTTGAGGAATTTTCACGTCTCAACATCAAGAGAAAAAATGTGTTGAGGCAGTTTTCCCGGTAAAACAGTATTGAGTGTTGAGGAATTTTCACGTCTCAACACCAAAAGGAGGGTGTGTTGATGCATCATGCCTGGCAACACAGTAGTGAGTGTTAAGGAATTTGCACGTCTCAACACTAAGAGAAAGGATGTGTTGAGGCAGCATGCCTGGCAACACAATGGTGGCGTTGAGGAATTTGCATGTCTCAACAATAAGAGGAAGGATGTGTTGAGGAAGCATGTCTGGAAACACAGTGGTGAGTGTTTAGGAATTTGCACGTCTCAACACTAATAGGAAGGATGTGTTGGGGCAACATGCCTGGCAACACAATAGTGGTGTTGAGGAATTTGCACGTCTCAACACCAAGAGGAGGGTGTGTTGAGGTACCATACCTGGAAACACAGTAGTGAGTGTTGAGGAATTTGCACATCTCAACACTAAGAGAAAGGATGTGTTGAGTCAGCATGCCTGGAAACACAGTGGTGAGTGTTGAGGAATTTACACGTCT
>NW_020628749.1:0-900 GCF_003573695.1 Papaver somniferum
ATCCAATATGATATATTTCACACCTCAAACCTCACCTGGACGAGAACATCGGATCTGTATACGGTAATCTTACAACATGAGTTCAGTAATAGGTTGCAGTTTCATCCAATCTGATATATTTCACACCTCAAACCTCACCTGGACGAGAACATCGGGTCTGTATATGGTAATCTTGCAACCTGAGTTCAGTAATAAGTTGCAGTTTTATCCAATATGATATATTTCACACCTCAAACCTCACCTGGACGAGAACATCGGATCTGTATACGGTAATCTTCCAACATAAGTTCAGAAATAGGTTGCAGTTCCCTCGAATCTGATATATTTCACACCTCAAATCGCACCTGGACCAGAACATCGGGTCTGTGTATGGTAATCTTGCAACCTGAATTCAGCAATAGGTTGCAGTTTCATCCAATCTGATATATTTGACACCTAAAATCCCACCTGGACGAGAATATCGGGTCTGTATATGGTAATCTTTCAACATGAGTTCAATAATAGGTTGCAGTTTCATCCAATCTGATATATTTAACACCTCAAATCCCACCTGGACGAGAACATTGAGTTTGTATATGGTAATCTTGCAACCTGAGTTCAGTAATTGGTTGCAGTTTCATCCAATCTGATATATTTCACACCTCAAATCTCACCTGGACGAGATCATCGGATCTGTATATGGTAATCTTGCAACATGAGTTCAGTAATAGGTTGCAGTTTCATCCAATCACATATATTTCACACCTCAAATCCTACCTGGACGAGAACATCGGGTCTGTATATGGTAATCTTGCAACATGAGTTCAGTAATAGGTTGCAATTTCATCAAATCTGATATATTTCACACCTCAAATCTCACCTGGACGAGAACATCGAGTTTGTATATGGTAATTTTGCAAC
>NW_020628750.1:0-346 GCF_003573695.1 Papaver somniferum
ACTTTTTCTATTAAAGATGAGTTTATCTAGTTTGCAATTTAGTCTCAGAAATAAATTTCCCGACTTCTAACGAAATGTGTAGACTTTTTTGAGTTAACTTATATAAAATTCAATATTTTTATGAACTCTTTCTTTTTGTGTTGGATTTGTCTATCTATTTGATTCAAAATAGATGAAATTTGTTAGGATTTGGATTATTTCTGCATGGTCTTTCATCCTTCTTCTATTGTGAAATTTGACTTCATTCATATTTTCTTGAATCAACGTACATAGAAATGCAATATTTACTAGACGTATTTCCTGAGAACATAATAATTGTAATTACAATACATTTTTCAAACTTTTT
>NW_020628751.1:0-1121 GCF_003573695.1 Papaver somniferum
ATCAATCTCACACTGATCCAAGGTATAGTTGCGCTCCTTACGTATGTGATCCAAGCAGGAAACTACACACTTGATTCCCTTAGCCGATCTCACCCCAAACTAAGAGTTGTTACGACCCAAAGTCGAAGACTTTAATAAATAAATTTGTATCACACAAAAAAGTCTACGGTAATAGATAAATCCGTCTCTTACATAAATACCTATGAGTTTTTGTTCCGTCTTTTGATAAATCAAGGTGAACAGGAACCAATTGATAAACCAGACTTATATTCCCGAAGAACAGTTCAGTATTATCAATCACCTCACAATAATCTTAATCGACTAGCGAAAGAAGATATTGCGGAATCACAAACGATGAGACAAAGATGTTGCCTATCGAAGAAATCAATCTCAAGCCAATCTTACGATTGTACTTAGTACGATAGAAACAACAAGATGAAATCACCCAACTACAAGAAAATTAGTATCATCCTGGCTTCACATTCCCAATGAAGTCTTCAAGTCGTTAACTTACAGGGTCTCGGTAGAAACCTAAGGTTAAAGGAGAATCGACTCTAGATAATACAACTAGTATTACACAGGAGGTGTGGGGATTAGGTTTCCCAGTTGCTAGAGTTATCCTTTATATAGTCTTTCAAATCAGGGTTTGCAATCAATATGAGCTTAGTACCAAAGCATTCAATATTCACCGTTAGATGAACACCTGATTAGATTCAAGCTAATATCTTTCAACCGTTAGATCGAAACTTAGCTTGTTACACATAAATGAAATGCACGTTTATTCAGGTTTGTGTAACCGTACCCAAACATGTACATCTAGTTGGTTCAACGATAGTTAACCAAATGGTTAGCCATATGAGCACTTTCATATCAACCATATTTTTCTTTACCATAACTAGTTCAAATGACTCATATGAACTAGTTAGAGAGTTGTTCAATTGCCTAGATCTTATAGAAGTATACAAGACATAATCGAAGCAAAAACGATTTGATTCACTCGAATCAATTCATGTACTTTATAGCCACGGTTTGCAAACTTTCATTCCTTAGTTTATATAAGTTTAAGTTCACGAATAATCGTTTTTAGAAAATAACCAACTTAAGTATGCATACTCGGTATG
>NW_020628752.1:0-363 GCF_003573695.1 Papaver somniferum
TCAAAGCATCAACAACTTGATTAAGTTTCCCACTTTGATGTTTAATGGAAAAAGTATATTGGTTAATAGTAGATAACCATCTATCATGCATCCTATTGACCTTTGCTGAAGTTTTCAAAAACTTGAGAGCTTGATTATCAGTATTGACAACAAATTCACTGTGAATAAGATAAGGATTCCAATTCTTAAGAGATTGAACAAGAGAAATTAATTCCAACTCATAAGTAGACCACTTCTTCCTTGTATCTGAATTCTTTTCACTATAGTATGCAACTGGATGTCCTTCCTGAGATAACATAACACCAATGCCAACAACAGAAGCATCACAATGAATCTCAAAAGGTTTATCAAAATTTGGCATGG
>NW_020628753.1:0-2134 GCF_003573695.1 Papaver somniferum
AAGAAGAAGAAGAAGAAGAAGAAGTGAGAATAAGTCTTGCACCTCCATAATATTTACTGTTTTCTTTTAAGAATTCGAATAAACATGTTTCCCTCCTCCTCTTGAGAAGTATAAGATGGTTTAAATGGAGGAAGTAAAGAAGGACTAATTTTATAATTTCTCTGGTTTTTACTTTCTCTCCCAATTTCTCATAGAAAGAAAACAAGTAAAATAAGAGAAGGAGAGATGGTTTTATATTCCTGAAAGCCAGATCTACACACCACCGTTAATCAAAAAGTGCTTTTCTCAGAATGCATATTGACCGTTCATCCGTGAAAATACTAATCTCGCTTGCTTTTCCCAGAACAGATGTTGACCGTCTGTTAAATCCAAAAAGCTTTTCTCAGAAGTAATATCCTCCGTGGATCTTCTGCACCCTGTCAGTAGACTCCTTACTCGGTCTCTTATATTTTCTCGTAAAGTTTTTTTTTTGTCGTAAATGTTGGGTATACCGAAAACCAACACCTTGATCTGCAACGAGATTTTTGTGTGGGAGGATATTTGGTGGTGGATCCCATCTTTTGTCCCACCCCCTGCAAATTTCTTTCAGGGCTGCCCTAATAGTCCTTGGATTTTTTTGCGGATCGTGGTACACAACTTTGATGTGTGTATCACTACTGTTGTTTTATCGAGAATTTTGGACAAGCTAAACTGTCTTGGGCCAGTTCTCATGACTTTTGGCACTTTTGCATCCATTATGGGTATGACAAAGTGGCAAACTAAGGGTGTAAACAGATGCATATGGATGTGGATAGGGTACTATCCAAATAAAAATCCGAAAATACCATTTACTATCTGAATTTGATTCGAAATCCGAATGGATATAACAATTTCCACTTCGAATTTGCATCCGAATTTCTATCTGGATATCGGATAATTATCCGATCCGAAATCAAAAGAAAAAAATAATAAAATATTTTTATTTTTGTACAAGATTAATGTTTACGTAATAAAAATTAATTATAATTAAAAGAATTATTTATTTATTTTAATAAAATTTAACAAAATGCCGAAGTTTAAATAATTATTTATTTATTTTATATGCGATCTACATTTTTCTAGGTTTAAAAAATATATATATTCCTATATAAATTTCGGATACTGATATTTCGGATACGAATACCTCCATATCCGAATCCGTATCTGGTTACTTACATTTTCAGATAAAATAATCCGGATATCCGAGTCCGAAAACTATTTTCGAATAATATTTAATTTTTTGAATGCGAATTCGAACGAATACCAAAGTTTTGGGACATCCGTTGACACCCTTATGGCAAACAGTGTATCAAAGAAAAAAAAAGTGGCAAACAGGCTTGGTTAAGCGGTAAATTTGGCACTTAGCCATACCAGTAACTGTAATACTTCTTACGATCATAATAAACATTTTGCAGGAAGCTAGTAGACTGATACTAAGAGATTTTGCAGGTTTCTGGAGGGGATGCAATGTAAAAGTAATGGAAGGAGTACAAGATTCAGAACAAGCATAATGTCTGACATTTTTGTGGGCAGGGAGTTTTGAATTACACATATCCATATAAAAGGTCTTTAAGGAATTGCGAGCTTCATAAGCATGTAATTTTTCAACCACAATTCCACAGGTAAATGAAACCATTATTCTCGGTGCCTATTGTCATGATTTAATATCTCGACAATTGGCGATGTATTTTCATTCTTGGAACATGTAATAAAGCATGCTTCAAAAAAGAAATGTAATAAAGCACCTGATAAGCTCGCGAAATTAACAGGAAGTTTAATGCTTCTAAAATATGGTTAGACAAACCCCTTGACGTTAAGGAGTGTCAAATTCTTACTAGACAATTTTAAGTTAATAAAGTTTCTTATCTTTTGCATTAAAAAAAATCTAATTTATTGTTATAGCATATTTGGATACCAATCCAGAAGTTGTATTTTGATTTCTGAAAACAAAAAAGTTATAAGTTAGTTTGACTACACTATTTCAAAATGATTTATATAAAACAAAAAGGTTGGCTTTGTTGTGAAGCAAAACATGTTGGTTCTGACTTCTAGAACAAAAACACTTCCACTTCTAGTAGCCTTTTTGAATAACACATTAGGAGTAGCTGTTTGGCTT
>NW_020628754.1:0-1366 GCF_003573695.1 Papaver somniferum
AAGAGATAAGCAACATGATACAATAGATTACATTTCATGTATATTTCACAAAATAGCTTCATTCTAGCCCATTTTTGATAGTTTTTTCCGGTTTTGTTAAATAATTTCCAAAATAATAGAGATAACATCTAAAATATCGGAATAATGTTTATTCTTTGCGAAACATAGAATGAGTGTGTTTCTGCAAAGCACAACAAGAAACAACATGGTTATCTTTTTGGCGCTACACAGCACGCCACGCTTGAATCTGTAGCACATCGCTATATAACACGCAACACATTAAGTACGCTACTTCATAGGCTAGGCCGACACGTTTGACACCTCTAACGGAAACCCCATGCAAGGTGTAGCTCTAAACCAAACACGAAAACCCCGTGTAACCAAACACTCTCTCTTACCGCAGCTACAAATTTAACTAACCGATGAATGCAGCCAACACTCTGTCACTTGGTAATAAACAAAAAGAATATATCAAAATAACCTTTTTTCTGGGGTCACTTGAGCAGTGAATCGTTTAAAAAAGTTGGTTATTTAGTAACCATTTTTGGTATGAAATAAGTTGAATTTCAAGGACATGATTAATATTTCCATGATCAAGTAACAAAATAGCTGGCTCAAAGGTTCCTATAATAATTCCATGAAAGAGGTGTAAGAAAATAGAAAATAGAGATAGAAACCTGCTGTCACAATAGAGGATTCTGGTTGGCTCACAGTAAATGTCTAACAACCTTCATGGCCAAACCAAAATCGAGTTCCTATATAAAGATCTAATTAAGTTGCAAAATCTAAGAAATTTTCTTTTTCGTTCCGCGTGATTGTTTCTAAGATATGGCTGGTTTTTCCTTCAAAAGAAGCTACCAGCATTATGCATTTTATCTTGTAAATAGTTTGTTAATACTTGTAATTTCCTTTTTTCTAGATGACACACATGCCAGAATTGTTAATGTAGGAGGCAACTGCGATTTTTATAAAGGGAGTTGGGTTTACGATGAATCGTATCCTCTTTATGATTCACTTCAATGCCCATTCATCCCTGGAGATTTCCATTGTCTTAGTAATGGTCGACCTGACAAACAATATCTCAAATACAGATGGAGCCCAACTGGAGGATGTGATCCACCTAGGTTTGATGGCCTGGATTTGGTCAACAGATTTAAGGGTAAAAAAATCATGTTTGTCGGTGACTCAATCAGTAATAACCAGTGGGTGTCTTTTGCTTGCATGATTCATGCAGCTATTCCTAATGCAAATTTTACTACTTACCATGGCGTCCCCATGGCATCCATTAATTTTACGGTTAGTAAAACCTCTTTTATAAACACCCTTTTAGCTACATTTTATTAATTAGCTTATAAGTCGATTAATT
>NW_020628755.1:0-296 GCF_003573695.1 Papaver somniferum
TGATATATTTCACACCTCAAACCTCACCTGGACGAGAACATCGGGTATGTATATGGTAATCCTGCAACATGAGTTCAGTATTAGGTCGCAGTTTCTTCCAATCTGATATATTTCACACCTCAAACCTCACCTGGATGAGAACATCGGGTCTGTATACGGTAATATTGCAACATGAGTTCAGTAATAAGTTGGAGTTTCATCAATTCTGATATATTTCACACCTCAAATCCCACCTGGACGAGAACATCGGGTCTGTATATGGTAGTTTTGCAACATGAGTTCAGTAATAGGTTGCA
>NW_020628756.1:0-767 GCF_003573695.1 Papaver somniferum
TGATATATTTTGTCTTCAGTTCATCCGAACGAGAAACTCAGGTGTCTTTTAGTAATCTTTGAACCTGTGATGTTCAATTCTGATATATTTTGTCTTCAGTTCATCCGAATGAGAAACTCAGGTCTAACTTTAGTAAACTTTGAACTCTTGATGTTCAATTCTGATATTTCTTCTTCAGTACATCCAAACGAGAAACTCATGTGTAACTCTAGTAATCTTTGAACCAGTGATGTTCAATTCTTATATATTACGTCTCCAATTCATCCGAACGAGAAACTCAAGTCTAACTCTAGTAATCTTTGAACCCGTGATGTTCAATTCTGATATATTTCGTCTTCAATTCATCCGAATGAGAAAATCAGGTCTAACTTTAGTAACCTTTGAACTTGTGATGTTCAATTCTGATATATTTTGTCTTCAGTTCATCCGAAAGAAAAACTCAAGTCTAACTCCAGTAATCTTTGAAGCTGTGATGTTCAACTTTGATATATTTTGTCTTCAGTTCATCCGAACGAGAAACTCAGGTCTAACTCTGGTAATCTTTGAACCTGTGATGTTCAATTATGATATATTTTGTCTTCAGTTCATTCGAATGGGAAACTCAGGTCTAACTTTAGTAATCTTTGAACTTGTGATGTTCAATTCTGATATTTCTTCTTCAGTACATCCGAACGAGAAACTCAAGTGTAACTCTAGTAATCTTTGAACCTGTGATGGTCAATTCTGATATATATCGTCTTCAATTCATCCGAACGAGAAACTCAGGT
>NW_020628757.1:0-4886 GCF_003573695.1 Papaver somniferum
ATTAGTGGTGAAGATGAATAAGGTTGATATGAAAGTGCTCATATGGCTAACCATTGGTTAACTATTGTTGAACCAACTAAGTGTACACGTTTAGGTATGGTTACTCAAACCTAAATGAAGTTACATTTCATTTGTGTATAACAAGCTAAGTACGATCTAACGGTTGAAAGATATTAGCTTGACTCTAATCAGGTTTTCATCTAACGGTGAATATTGAATGCTTTGTTACCAAGGTAGCATTGATTGCAAACCCTGATTTGTAGACTATATAAGGGAGAACTCTAGCAACTGGGAAACCTAATCCCCACACCTCTTCTGTGATACTAGTTGCGACTAGAGTCGATTCTCCTTTAACATAGGTTTTTCCTAAAACCATTATAGGTTAACGACTTAAAGATTTCATTGGGATTCTGAAGCCAGACCCAACCATTTTCTCTGTAGTTGCGTGTTCTGATATTACTTTGTTCTATCGTATTGAGTACTGTCTTCTCTAAGATTTTATCGAGATTTAATCTCCGATAGGTAAGATAAAAAGTAGTCACAAAGCTCTTCGTCTCATTCTTTGTGATTCCACAATATCTTGTTTCGCTACCATACGATTAAGATTATTGTGAGGTGATTGATATTACTAGGCTGTTCTTCGTGAATATAAGTCTGGTGTATCAATTGGTTTATGTTCACCTTGATTTATCAAAAGACGGAAGAAAAACTCGTAGGTATTTTTGTGGGAGACATATTTATCTATTCAATAGGCTTTTCTGTGTGAGACAGATTTGTTTATCGAGTCTTCGAGTTTGGTTCGTAGCAACTCTTGGTTATGGGTGAGATCAGCTAAGGGAATCAAGTGCGTAGAGTCCATCTAGGATTCAGAGGCGCAAGGAACGCGGCTGTACCTTAATCAATGGGATATTGGTTAGGTATCAATTACATTCCAGTCCTAAGTTAACTTGTAGTAGGCTAGAATCTGTAGCGGATTAATACAGTGTGATGTCCAAATCTGGACTAGGTCCCATGCTTTTTCTGCATATGTGGTTTCCTTGTTAACAAAATTTATGGTGTTTGTGTTATTTATATTCCGCATTATATAAATATATAATTAAAATTTCACATGTTGTGCGTGGTTCAATCAATTTGTGAATCTAACCTTTGGTTGCTGATTGAAATTGATTGATGCTTGGATATTGGTTTTTGGTACCATCCATGTTATTTCTCTTATTAATCTGGCTCACAGATTTCTATCTGTTCGATTGAAGATTGATTTGAAAAATTGAGATATAAACTCTTGGATATATTTTCCTTGATTGAGTCTGACTGTCTAGTTGATTCTCTTGGAATTATCTTGGAGTTAGTCCATACATATTTCCTAAACAAAATATTGGGTGTGGTTGTTAGACCCCCGCCTTTTCAATTGGTATCAGAGCAGGCAAACACGTTTAATACCTCATAAGTATGTGTTTATAGCAATCCGACTCTATGGACATGAGTGTTATTTCAATAAACATACCACCAGATCCATGGATTTCCGAATTCTCTTCCATGACTGATCAAATAAAATATGTAAAAGAAATTCTGCCTAAACCTCCACCAGGTTCAGAATCCCTCGAAGTGTTTTTAGGGCTTGAAAAGAAACTTGAAAGCTTATCTCTTGATGTTGAGTTATATCTCCAGAAAGAGCAAGAATCTCTTGATAAGCTAAATCAAGCTATGATGAATAATAATTCATTTGAGGTTGATCTTGATTTACTAATTAGTGAGTACTATGTTCCTCCTTTTAGTAACCCAAACAGTTGTAACAAACTGACTAAATTACATGAGTCTAAAACTCATCTTTTAGGCAAGATCATCTCAATGCATGACTCAAATCTTCACTAAAATCCTGTCACACCTTATCATGATAATGATATTGTATTCTCTTATGAGAAAGTTAGGATGTCTCTTTTTGTCAAAAGACTTTCCCTATGCAGTTCTAAAAGTTTTCTGCAGAGACTCGTTTTGATAAGTTGTAAAACAAGAAATCAGGAACACAAACTCTTTTGTGCTCTTTTAAAGTTCTTTGAAAGACTTATAAAAATAGACCTTTGGGTGTCTCTCAATACTGTTCAATGCAAAAGTAGTTGGAAAGAAACTCTATCTTGGTGTCATGGTGTGCAAGGCTATATTGTAATGTGTCGGCTTGACCGTATAGAGAATTGCTCATGAAAATATTTTATGGAGTTGTTTGCTCCAAAAATTCTCATCTATATTTATTTTCCATTAAGCATAAATTTGTCATTTATTATCAAAATATAGTGTAGCATTAAACAAACAAGCCATTGTTGCACTCGTGCGGTTTATGTACGTTGAACTTGTAACATCATAGGTCGGAACCGTGTCAAAACCGTGTTTCCGAACGTACAATAGCCGGTTCAGGTTCTAATCCTTCTACACATAAAAAGAGAAAGAAATCTTCTTGTTCTTTTCACCTTTCTTCTCAATAGTTCGAGAACGAATGAGAAAAATCCAAGGTTCTCAAACTATCTTCTCCTTTCTCTCGTTTCTTAATTTTTTTTGTGTTTGAGTTAAACCATTGAATTCAGGAGAAGCTTTTTTATACTAGGACAAGAGCTATTTCCTTTATACTCTTCGTTTTGTAACTCCACCATTAACATCAGATCGTTTACCAAGTAAGTATTTCATCCCTTTTTGAGTTATCTTTATCATCAATGGAAGCTAGGAAGAGGTTAAATCGTGGTGAAAGTTCAGGTGCTCAAGTTAGTGGTGCCACTTATTATAATCCCAGTTTGTGAGCTAGGGTTGTTAACAAAGGGGCTCGCGACCTCTATTTGGAAATAGGGAGAAACAACCAATTAGAGAAAGGTTCTATGATGCTTCAAAAATTAGTGTAGAACATCATTCTAGGTTTTTTAAAGGTTTTGATTGGGGCATTATTCATCAACCCATGGGAACTGCTCATGTTGAAATGACTGTCCAGTTTTATGCAAATTTACATGAGCCATACTTGGTTAACTGCTCTTTTAAAACTATTGTGGGGAACGAAATCTTTGTGGTGAATCGGTAAAGTTATTATTGGGCCCTTGAACTTGACCCGGGTTGGAAACTTCCAATTCCCACCTCTTGAGCATGAAAGATTGTCTCCAAACTTGCTATCAAATCGTCTTCTTAATAAATATATCTCCTGGAAAGATGGAAAGATTGATGTTCATGGTGCTGAGTTGTTCCTCAAAGTTGCTGGAAAACTGGTTGTGGCAAACATGATGCCGATCACAATTGACAAAATTTTATAAACCAGGTCTCTTGCTGAATTAGTATGCTACATTGTTTAAGGGAAATACATTGATTTCTGTAGTCTTATCATTCGTCAGATGATAAGTGTGAAGCAGACTTCTAAGAAGACTCCAGGATTTCCTTGTCTTATTTCAAGGATTTGCAGTCAATTCAGCATTGTTGATTTTGGAACCGATCTTGGTAGACCAAAATTATTAACCCAGACAAGCATAGAAAATATGAAGAGAACTTCATCCAGAACATCTGCAGGAGCTTCAACAACCTCAAACCCAGAAATCATGCGTCTTCAACATGAAGTTGAATGCTTAGGAGAGTAGTTAGATTATGCCAAAGAAGCTTATCCTGAACTAATTGAAAAGTTCGATGAAATTGCTAGGGATTATTATAAGATAGTTGGTTAAATATGTTTTGTTTGTGTTGGTTGCTTATGTTATTTTCTGTAGAACTTCTTATGTTGAGTTTATTAAACTGTTATTTTTAATGGTTGTAATGACTTTAATGGTATTTTAGCCTTGAATGATTTTATCTTTCAATTAAATTGCTAAATGTGTTAAATCCATAAGAAGTTTGGCTACCATATATGTCAAAAGTTAAGTCTTTGTGTCATTATGCAAATATTGATGGAAAATAGAATTAAATTTTGATGTCAAAGATTAATTCTATTGTGTCATTATGCAAATATTGATGAAAAATCGAATGAATCTTTGAATATTCATCAGTGTTGATCTTTCCTTGATCCACTTCTATGTGAAAGTACTGTTCGGCTCCGTAAATTTTCTTATGTTGAGCATTTCCGATTAAATTAATCATTGAGGTTCCTTTATGGTTAATTTAATTGAGTTTTCAGGATACAAATTCATATTTTATATGATTTGTTAATGTCCAAAGAAATCCTTTTTTTCTTGTTAAATCAAGGTCGCTCTTGTTGTTTTTTCGGGAATGACATTTAATGGGGGAGAGTTCTTAATTGAACTTGCGCTTAATTGCCAAATTTTTGTGGGGAGTGCGGCTGTGGAATATTGTAGGAGTTTTCTTGTATTTTTTATAAACTCCTTGATGAATACATTAAGTTTTGACTATATGAAATCATCGAAACAAAAATGATATGTTCTCTTTTAGTCATGAAGTATCTCTATGAGAATTTCATTATGATATCACTAGCTTTCGTACCTTTGTCAATTTATATTAACAAAAAGGGGGAGAATTATTGTGTAGTTCACACTACAAATACATATGGTTTACAAATCATTATGTAAGGGGGAGTGGTTTTCATGTGACACGAAGTATTGACCAAGGGGGAGTGATACATATCACCGTACTATTATTGTCAAAGTTGTGATACAATTGAACTTTGATGTTGTGTAATAATACGATGACACTGTATAACGATAATTGAGAACATTGTTTTCTTATTGTTATGGATACGGATCTTCAACAACTATGATGCTGAGTTTAACACGTTCAGAATCACTGGAGTACTTGGAAGTGACGAAGATTTCGAGTAATGTTGAAGAACCAAGTAAATCAAGCATTTGGATGAGAAGCTACAAAGTTTATTTATTTTGTAATCCATATGTATTGATAGTTTTGTCACTAAAATT
>NW_020628758.1:0-397 GCF_003573695.1 Papaver somniferum
TAAATGATTTAGATTCTTGGTGCCTCTTTATTTAGTTAATCTCTTGGATTAGTCTGCTGCTAGCTTAGGGGGTGCTACATGCAACTAGAAGTTAAAGGAAAGATTATAGGATGATATTAGTGTAAATAGAACTATATCTTTCATCGCCTCACAAATGTAACTTTTGATCACTGCAGTAGGATATAGATGTGAAAAGGCTACAATAGAGTAACCATGACAATCAAAAAGCTACAATCAAAAAAATAAACCAACAGTAGTATCAAATTTCATAAAAAAAAAAGCCGACAATAACACTGACCTGAAATATATTGGCTTGCTATAATTACTCAAAAAAAATGCTTCTTCAGTTTCCTCCAAGACACTAAGCCATCATCCTGCGCTTCAAAATTAAGTCGAA
>NW_020628759.1:0-288 GCF_003573695.1 Papaver somniferum
TGATATTTTATCCAAGTTTTGAAGCCTAGGCCTCATAAACACGGATTTTCTACTTCGAGCAGTTTCGAGTTTACATTCGAATAATACACACTCGAAAAATCTCTAACGCTATAATTTATCTCAAGAGATGTCTATTTTGATTGAAAACTTGCTAATTATCTGGACATGTTGGTCTATAGACCCACATGATCTTGATATTTTAGCCAAGTTTTGAAGCCTAGGCCTCATACACACGAATTTTCTACTTAGAGCAGTTTCGAGTGTATATTCGAAAATACACACTCGAAA
>NW_020628760.1:0-451 GCF_003573695.1 Papaver somniferum
GTTTCTATCTAGTTCTTCTAGAAAGAGGAATGACAATCTTAATCAAACACCCCCACACTTTGACATATTCATAAGAAGGTCATCGACCTTTCCATAAATCATATGGAGTTTCATATGATCCTTAAGGGCACTATATTCAGGATATACTAGTTAAGAGGACTTCCTCCTCCCACAAGACCGCAGGTAATACTGAACTAATCAACATGGTAATTATGATCTCCTTAAGGATACAATTAATATGTATAAGGCTTCTAATTGGTTATCAAATTCAAGTTTATACATCTTAAGGCTTCTAAGGCATCATCCTTATCCCTAAGCAATTATACAATATAGTACCTCGTACAATCATCTACGGAAGTTATAAACCATCTTTTACCATAGTGGTTTTGGGTTGAACTCATGTCAACTAGGCCTAACTGAATTAATTCTAAGGGATTAGAATTACTATGAA
>NW_020628761.1:0-640 GCF_003573695.1 Papaver somniferum
GCCGCATAATGATCGTGCAACACCGTCAAAGCCGCATAATGATCGTGCAACACCGTCAAAGCCGCATGTCATGCCGCACAATGATCGTGCACCACTCTCCCAGCCAACGTCCCTTCCCTATATATGTCTTATAGCTATACATGCATGGACCGATCCGACACAGTTTATATATTGACTTCTTTTCTTGACAAGCATGGGACAAAGCTTCGAGCTTCATTATGATATGCCCTCGATATATAGGTATACATACATGCACGTCTTTTATTTGACAATCCCCCGATGCGTAGCTAGACATGCCTGGATCTGTTAGCCACGCGTTATACAAGTGCCGGACGACAAAAAGTGTAATGTGCGCAAATCACCCGTTTCTTGAGAAGTATGGACTCCAAAAAAATGTAATTTAGTGACACTTTCCCAGATCCTTGTAGTCTTCCCAAGCATCGTTTTGACACAATCTGTGCATGAAACTTTCTCGAAGCGTCCAATTGCGAATCGAACCATCACGATATACCGCTAAAAGTTAATAATGGATTTATTTTTGGCGTATGGGACTTTGTTTTATTTCTTCAGAGTGTTTATTTTTGGAGTGAAGATTGGAGGGGAGGGACGAATCGGTGCGACATGGGGCTGAATCTCAGTG
>NW_020628762.1:0-378 GCF_003573695.1 Papaver somniferum
TTTCTTAGGTTTGAAAGAATGTATGATCTCACTGCAAATGATGGCAGAATCAAAGAGAGACCTACCGGGAATAAAAGCATGTTGGTTCTGAGCCACAATCTTACCAATCAAAGGTCTGATTCTGTTGGTGATAATATTAGTAATAATCTTTGTAATAAAATTGCACAAGCTAATGGGCGTATATTCCTTTATACAATTAGGATTACTTACCTTAGGTATCAAAGCAATGTAGGTTTTATTGAGTCTAGGAATGTAGACTTTTTATCTGCTTTGTTTAATTTTGAAGTAATGGGTGTTACTACACCAAAACTGATTTCTAGTTCTCTGTTTAGGTCTTGGTTTCAGCAAAGTTTATCAAAATAAAATAAAATAAACGTG
>NW_020628763.1:0-622 GCF_003573695.1 Papaver somniferum
TTTTTCATTCTAAATGCAGGGCAAAGTATCAAGGGCTCTAGAGAGGAACAAAGGAAAAGGAGATCAGTCAAGTTCTAGTAATGTGGTTTCAGCTGAATTAGAGGAGGTGTTTGGAAGAAAACAAGGTGGTGGGATTCGTGGATACTCATACCATATGTCGAAGAAGCAAGTTGGAATGGAAGCAATTGTATATTATGCCTTCAACAAAGAGATAACGAGAATGCACGTAAGCTAAACAAAATCGAAGCCGATGTGGGTTTTATGGGCGGTAAACTGATTGGTATTGAAGGTGAATTGGGTTCCTTGGGCAGCGCAGTGAAGGTAAGTTTTAAGTTCTGACTTGTCGTAATGTAGGCAATATGTTCAGGTTTAATAGTTAATAGATAATGATTTTATCTAGTCTTGTTCTTAAGAGATGTTGAACTGTATGAAACGCAAGGAACCTACATCATAAGCTCGTGTAGGCACTCCCATCCCAGAGAAACGGTACAATTCTCACTTAGGTTATCAACATGATCAAAGCTTGGATCATGCTGACAGTATAACCAATGGACCTCCTTCCTTGAAAGTTGAACTACTAGATAATCGAAGAAGGGTTGTTGCATCAGGATGTATTGTTACT
>NW_020628764.1:0-657 GCF_003573695.1 Papaver somniferum
CTAGGCTTGCAAATCTTTAAGGCGTGACTTCCCAATTTGATGAACGAATTTCTTGAATGCAGAAGATTCTTGTTCTTTGGTGGAGAAAGTTGCTACTTGATGGAGTCTTCTTTTGCGTTAGTCTTATAATAGTAGTTTTCCCGAGTCTCCGTGTTTCTCTAAATCCATTGACGACTTGTGTATTGGGTTGCTAGGTTCTCGCAGATGATTTGTATAAATAGTTGATGTTGTTTTTTCAATGAAGTGCCAAGATATAGATACATTATCGTAGATGAACAAAACTGTATTTATTAACACACCGTATTGGGTTCATAAGGACATCCAAATTTCTAGAAGATAGTTATGTTGATATGGTCTAACAAAATGACCTAGTTAATGGTAGGAATCCACCAAAAGAACAAAAATTGATACAACTCCTCCTTGGATGACCACCATGTTGAAATAAGTTTCCTTACTAAAACCATGCCTGTAAAACCCAATAGGACAAAATTTGGACAAAAGAAAAGCACAATATCAACATTTTGAACTTAAACGTCAGTGAGATGTTGCCTCGTTAAAACCTTGTCAGGAAAACCACATGGGATAAAACCTGAAACGAAGGGAAAACAGTACAACTTTTGACGTAAATATGGATGCTAACACAACTATATGAGAGAA
>NW_020628765.1:0-421 GCF_003573695.1 Papaver somniferum
GGACATGCATAGATTTCAGGTTGCCTAAGAAAATTAGATGTGACAGATTCCTCATGTGATTGCATTTCTAAAGCTGCGATTCGAGCTTCTAATTGATCGATCAGAGATGATTGTGTGAGTGAGGCACTAGCAAAATGTTCATTTTCACGTTGTGGCGAATGATGCATGTGTGAATAGTCATTAGGGTTCATGTATTGAGGCTCGGGACTTTGAAAATGTCCATAATAATTCCTATGACTATTGACATCATGGTCTATGGGAGGTGCATAACGTGAAGTATGTCCACACGCAAGTTCTCTAAGGGATTTGTTGTATTCCCCAACTGTAGAAAAAGATCTATACATGATCGGGCTCAAAAGCTAAGTAACTATGTTACAAAGCCCAAAATTTGGTTTTTAGAGGGTTTGGATTTTTGGGAAAA
>NW_020628766.1:0-4901 GCF_003573695.1 Papaver somniferum
TTTATATTGTCTAAGATTATTACTGGGTTATTCAACTGGCCATTTGAATTAATCTGATAGTAATTCTTCTACTAGTATTGGGGTTGGTGATACGTGTAATTGTCACTCAATTCTTTACACAAGTAGTAAATCGCAAAAGCTGACAGAGGATTCTGTTAAGCAATTGTGTATAGAGATGACACTAGTAAGCAGACCGAGCTTATGAGTCTGATGCTAGGATCAACCTAATTCACAAAACGTAAAGCATCCGACTAATTTACATCCTGGGTGCGCTACTTCTTGGTGGGTTAGTTTGATAGAATCTGGTAGTCGAGCGCTTCCGTATCCAGTGACAACAAGAATTCCGAGGATAGCAGAGCTTATTGCTATTCTACGGTTGGTGACAATAGAAATTTTACAAGAAATAAACAATTACATTTATTAAGTCTCTTTTCAGTGATGGTGAGTGATTCCTTAATCATCTTTGCTTTCTTATTTTCTTTTTATTTTACTTTAATCAAACAATCCCCTTTGTCTTTTATTATTTTGCTGAACTAAATAACCTATCAATTACACAGCTCTCTGTGGGAACAATCTCTTACTACCGCTATATTACCAGTTAATTAGTGGGAAATATCTTGATTAATTTGTTGCACTTACGACAAGCATCAGGTGACACACACCCAAAAGAAAGCTCTTTAGTCATTTACAAAGAATTTTTGGTCTGGTGCCTATGTTGATATGAAAATAGGTAGTCTCCATTAATGATTGATCAGCAACTCTAATAATGCATTTCCCTCTGCACCTCATTTGCGTCACCGACATGATTAAATCCATTATTTAACACTCTAACGAGTAAGAAATCCTAACGTAGTTTCCCTAACACTTCCAAGTTCAGTTATGTCGGTCAGAATCTCTATGTAAACATACCTAGGAGTATGCTAGTGACTCTAAAATCTCTATAAGTTGGAAGTTTGTATAAGTCATTTTTTTTGATGAGGTGTCAAACTCACAAAAGATATATTCCTTACTCTTCTTACACTAATGGATAACACAATGATAAGCAGGTTCGTTTCTAAGGGAGAGTTGAGCTTAAGTTGTCGATTTAATTTCTGAAAATATGAATAATGCAAAAACTACAAAACAAATAAGAATGTGAACAATGAGGATGGGAATGATTAGGGGGTCTTTCTCCACTAGTGAACATGAATCTTCTTCAAAATACGTTTACTAACAATCCTAGACAAGTTATAAGTTCAACAAGTCCATTAAACTCCAAAGTCACTTCGTAGAATAAGTTTTCTACTCGTGTCTAGTCAATCAAGCCACTTTGAATAAGATCTCTAGTGTAACTTAACTAACCGATATGTTCCATGAGTTGAATTGATCCTAACCACATGCACGTAGTTCGACATGTTAACTTAGGGTTGTCAAATACACATCAAAATCCACAACATCCCATTGCAACGTTGATGTTTCACTACTTGTGATTATATTACCATAACAATTACGGATTACAATTCTAAAATCTAACTTTAGTATTGCAAACAAGATATCTAATTGGCCTTTTAAATACCCTGCAATCAATCCATGGTCATAAGAATGGTAGAAAACAAGGAATAAAACAATATTGAGAAGAAAGATTAAAGTTGATAAAATATCTAAGACAAGTCACATAGCTTCTGAAATAACCCTAACCAAACAAGAAGTTAGCTACTGGAGTTCATGGCAATAACAAAGTTAAAATATTAACCCGAACAAGCAAACCAAACGGCAGCAACAGATGATTTTGTGGATGTGGAATGGTGGTGGATGTTGCTTGATGATGCGAAGGTGGATTGGACTGTGGAAGTGGTAACTTGCTGCTGTTGTGATGCTCGTCAGGTCAGGGTACTGCTGTGGTTGTTGTGTAGTATGAACTGCAGCTGCGAACTGGTGGTATGCACAAGTGGAGTCATGAGATGCTGGTGATGGACGTTGTATGCAGGTAAAGGTGAGATATGGTATGGAGATGGAAGATGTGTGCAGGTAGGGGTACAGGTGATGGAGGTGGTGATGATTGGAGAGGAGCATGGGGCTCCTCTCTGGTGGTGATGCAAAACAGGCGTGAGAGGGGGTATGCGGATGGCTGTCTTATGTAGCTTTCTTTCTCTTTTTATAGGTTCTTTGGTGCAGAATTCGATGCCGACTCAAACCCACCTCGGTTCTAAACCCACTCATCGGAAATCAGCTTTAATCCCAGACCTAACTTATCGGCATACATGACCAATCTTAACAAAATATTTCCTGTAAAGTCGCATCCATCACAAACCCAACGTTCTCTCTTTCCTTGGCTTCAAAATCCTGTTCCAAACCCTTGGAAAATCTCCCTGGAACTATGGCTAGCTGATGGCAAAACCTGGGGCAGCACCTGTCTTGACTGAAGTTGCATTGATCACTCAGGTCTTCTCGTAGGAAACTCATGTCCTAAACCTTCACAAACACAAAATGTATAGCAACACCTACTTCCTTTTACTGACTTCTCAGTACATCACAGAACACAAAACCCTTGTATTTCGAACCCTGAAATACATGACCCAAACTCATGGATAGATGTTGCTGCCAAGTGGACTGGTGCAAGGGTACTCACTCAGGCATTTTCTCGAACACATTGTGTGTATCCTGCAAACTAGTGATGGACAAAGCTCTTGCTGTATTTTGAAGATCACAAATTAGCTCCTTCCCAGCAAATCGATGTTCAAACACATATCCCAAACATTTCTGATCATTCGAAGCTCAATCAACTCTGAAATTCTACCACACATTCATAAAAACAATGGCAGCAGCTTGTTTTTCCTTCAAATTCAAATCCGGCTCAAACTGTTGCTTCCAATTAGAATTCATTGCAAACCCATGCTTCCTGCTTGTCTGAACTTCTAAAATCCCACTTCAATCTCATTCATGGATCATCACAGGTCAGCTCCAAATAGTGGCGGAACCAAAGGTGAGCTAAATCTGGCTGTAGCCCCCCATTTTTCTCAGAAAAATAAACATGTGAGCAATTATACCCTTTGGCCAAATAAAAATTATTAGTTAGTCAACCAGATCCGTTGATTTAGTCCACCAGTACAATAAATTTATTCCACCAAGCCGAAATTCTCTATCCCAAAATCCTATCGGCAATTGCAGAGAAAAGAGAAAATAAGGGAATACCTAAAAACTTGCTTTCCTGTTACGTAATTAGGTTGTAAATATTTTGAAAGATTTTTCATTGTTGTTAATTGTTGTATAGGTTTTTACTTCTTCTTTGGGTTTAATTTTTGTTTACGATATTGACTGGTCGCCAAGGACCTAAATAAACAGGAAGAATTATTGTGGAAACATATTTCAGACCTCAACCATATCAAATAGAAGATACAGCAAGGGATGCTCAATTTCGATCTCCATCAAATGTTTAACGAGTGCAGTCCAGTATGATATCTTAGGAGCTTAAGCTTATTGTTCGACTTCTACTGACAAACCATGATCATGCTTCATAAGTGGTTAGGGTGTGCATCTTAGTTAATATGTATTAGCTTAGTTGTATATAAATTTTATAACTTTGAGTCTTTAACAGCGTAGGTAATGCCAAGTTTCTTGTATTGAAGACCTGCAGGTGCAAGTTGGCTTGCTATTTGGTTGTCACAACAAGAATATATTCACATAGAAACAAATCAATAATTGTGGTCTTAATAATGGTAAATTCATTATGAGTAACTATACATATTTCTGTAGATTTGGTTTTGCATTTGTATTCATGACAGGTTGATGCCAATGATGGAACTGTTCTAGAATCTAGATCAAATGATTGATTCCTTAAATTCCTTGCTATTGCTAATAAGGAGTGAGGAGATTTCGGTACAAACGAGAATACATTCTCTATGAAGTTTGGTAAGGTCAGTACAACTAATCGGTTCACACTTCGTGTGATCGTCTATGGATACGAGATCGAGATAATACGACAACAAAATAACTTGTTTCATTGACTATGGATACAAGATCGAGACAATACAACAACGAAGTATATTTACTTGATAAAAGGTTCGTACTTAACCAAACACAATAGGAATGCTATCAAGTAAATAGGAATTAACGTTTGTGTAATTTACTTTAAAATAATAACAACAATTATAATTGTGGAAAATAAAAGTAAATGATACAACAAGATTTTGTTAACGAGGAAACCGCAAATGCAAAAAAACCCCGGGACCTTGTCCAGAATTGAATACTCTTAGGATTAAGCCGCTATACAAAATCTAAACCAACTTGGTATAGTTGAGACAAGGCAACTAAACCTATAGTTCACCTAGTTCCATATGTATCCATGCACCTCCAACTTGCAATAAGTCATGCACTTGGAACAATTCCTTTGGTTTGTATTCCAAACAGTAAAGGAACAACAAATCTGTTCGGTAACAACTCTTTTCAAACAACGTGATATGAGTTTGACAAAAGGCTCTTCCGTTTATTCCAATAAACTCCTTTGTCAGGTCCTTAGATCTATCTTTTCAACAACTACCAAAGTAATTGTTAAGATTATGCAATCAATTCTTTTAATCACAAAGAATTGTATTGATGCCAATCTACTCAACTAATCCATCAAATATATCACAAAGATAAACCGATTATAGTTGGATCCTTTTCCAGCCGAAATAAGTTTTGTGCACACTAAAGATTATGAACCCAAATATCTTCTTTGTATTCAAATCTTCTTTGGTTTTCAATAAACACATGCACACAATCAAATTGAATCTCTTGTGATCAATCATACACAGAACGCAGTCTGTTAACAATGGATTATCACAAGACGTCTTTAGATATACAAACAGTCTAAAGATCCCCGTCGAAACTTCGATCTAGTTTAAGTGAATCTTATATCAAAAGAAAAGATTATCAAGCATAAA
>NW_020628767.1:0-1244 GCF_003573695.1 Papaver somniferum
AACTAATCCAAGAACAAGAACAAGTGCAATTAAAATTAACAATGCAACTAACAGGAGCAATTAAAAGTGCAGGAACAATTGAAATTAACCTAACCCAAATTGGGTGGAAACTTGGCTAGTCCAAGAACAACCTCTACACCATACCCATCCCTTCTATTTATACAAAAACATCAAAATTAGGGTTTCCCCCAAATTAAAAATTAGGGTTTCCAAAATAAAATTTACCCACTGATTTTGATCTGAATTTGTCTCTGACCCAGGTTTTCTTCTTGTCTTCTGCTCCCTCTCCTGCGCTTCTTGTCGTCTCTGAAATACTAGCTCGAGACGTTTTACAAATCCCACACCCTAGGGTTCAGAGGAAGAGGTGTGAGTTATGTAAAATGTCTAGGCTAGTAGAGGGATGGGTTTTGGGGGAAGGACGGAGCTGATGGAGGTGGTGGCAGTGATAGGAATGGTTGCGGCAGAGGAGACAGAGGAGGAGGTGGTGTTGCAGAGCTCTGCAACTGTCGGGAGAAGGAGGAGGAAAAGAAAGAGAAGGGAAGAGGAAGAATGCGTCGAGTTTAGGGTATAGGTATAGGTTGCTAGAGTGTGAAGCGGGAGCAGCGAGGGATGATGTTTCGCGATCTGGTCCGTAGGATGTGACGATGGTAGGTGGATCCAACGATGAAATGGGAGGCTGTGGGTAGCGACCGTCGGATGGAGGAATGCAACGAAAAGGACGGCCCAAGATGGAGATGGGCGTTGCGATGTAAAGCGGGAGCTTCGGAGTTTGATGTGCGATGATGGAGCGACCGTGTGATGCTGAGATGCTTCGATCTGACGGCTGAAATCCGAGACGGGCTTGGATAGTGGAAATGTGTTTGAGTAAGGGTTTTGGGCCTTGGGTATGCCAAGCGCATATCTTCTTTAAGGACAATTCTTCTTCTTCAAGCCCAATTCTAGCCTTTTGGTCTTGTGCACACCATTCTTCGCGGCTTCCTTGTGTAATTCCTCCCGGCTTTTCACTACTTTTCTGCTCTATTCCGCTCCGCAATTCATCCAGACTTTATTTATTACCTAAAAACGCAAAATTAAGTAAGAAAAATATTTATTCTTGAAAACAATGAAAATACAGAATATGGGATAAAATGTAGAATTAATGCGCAAAAGATGAGTTAAATGCCAACAAAAAGGGATAAATATATACAATATTTGGCACTCATCAAATACCCCCAAACCTGAATTTTACTTGTCCTCAAATAAAA
>NW_020628768.1:0-337 GCF_003573695.1 Papaver somniferum
TGTTCTGTCCAATTAGAATTAATATCTAAAACCAAAGCTTGATTCATCCAATTAACATAATAAGTTTGATCATTGATGGATTTTATTAAAGTTTGTCAATTTGATTCAAACATAACATGATTAAAGTTTGTGCCAGAGTAACAGCTGCCAGCATAACCTTACATTCCAGCTCCTCAGCTACAACTCCTATCTTCATTCCTACATTGAAGCATTGAAGGCAGCTACCTGCACAATTCCTAACTATTAGCCCTATTTCACCTTGTAATGAATCTGACTTAAAAGAAGCATCAAAAATTGTAAACATTATCAGGAGGTTTCCATCTTAGCGGCTGCACAA
>NW_020628769.1:0-770 GCF_003573695.1 Papaver somniferum
AAAAAAAAAAGAAAAATTGGTTGATCCTGCTGATGATACAGAAGCGTGACTGAATAATTGTCACAGTTGGACAGAAGTGTTACTTGGACATAGTAAGAGAATGGGTGTTACAAAGGTTAATGTCACAGTTGCGAGAACTGTTACGAACAGCAGTGTGATTGAAGGACAGTTAAGTGTTACTGATGAATTGTTACAGAAGCGTAACAGAAGAAACTGTGACAGTAAGCATGACAGAAGTGTTATCACAGTGTGACAGTTTCTGGCAGAGGCGTTGCAGAAAACAGATTTGAGTTAAGAAGGTAAAGAAGCTTTGGGTGAGAGGTTGATTCAAAGGGTTAAGTCAAGAATTCGAAATTAATGAGGATGGAGGATCAAAGATTGTATTGCAGTCAAGAAGGATTGGTACAGTTTGATGGCGGATCAAAGGTATTTCAGTAAAAAAAAGACTGGTACGGTTTGATTAAGTTGACTCGAATTTAGAAACTTAGAATGACAAGGTAAGTTCGGTGGTTATGTTCAAACATCATGATTGAAGAGTTTGTGGCAGAAACTTGAAAGTCTTACAAAGTGTGGCAGACTTTGTGTTAGTTATTGCTTGTGGCAGAAGCATAACAAGAGAAAGATTGTGAGAGAATCTTGAAAAAAAAAAAAAGAAGTATGAAGGTTTCGCAACAAAAGCGTGTCTGGAACAAGAGAAGAAGAAACAACATTCGTGTTGTGAAGAAAATAAAAAAAATAAAAAAAAAAAAACAATCACCAAGAGGTGATGA
>NW_020628770.1:0-637 GCF_003573695.1 Papaver somniferum
TGGCGGCTGAGAAGTAACATCAGGTGATGGCTGATGATTAGAGACAGAATTTGACGGCTGATGATTGGAGACAGAGTTTGGCGGCTGATGATTGGAGACAGGATTTGGCGGCTGATGATTGGAGATAGAGGTTGGCGGCTGATGATTGGAGATAGAGGTTGGCGGCTGATGATTGGAGTCTGGCGGCTGATGATTGGAGACTGGCGGCTGATGATTAATAGGCACTAATGACGGCACAAAATTATGAAGATCAGAGAAGGGAAGATTTACCTGTGAAGGAGTCGACGACGGCGAAGCTGACGACGCAGATGCAAACGGAAAGGTAGTCTCATCAAAAACAACATGTCGACTGATGTATATTCGACCCGTAGGAATATGAAGACACTTATAACCCTTATGAGAGGGGCTATAGCCAATAAAAACACATGGAGAAGACAAAGCATCCATCTTATGAGACCTATACGGACGCAAGTGAGGATAACATAGACAGCCAAATATACGAAGAGAAGTGTAATCAGGTGAAATACCAAAAAGAGCTTCATATGGAGAAGAATTATTAACGGAAGTCGAAGGGACACGATTCATCAAATAACAGGCAGTGTAAAAGGAGTCATACCAATATGAAGACGGCACAGAG
>NW_020628771.1:0-546 GCF_003573695.1 Papaver somniferum
CGCCAATGTTTGTACCCAAAATAAATTCTAGGCACTAAACACGATGATTTGATGATGATCAGGGTTATAAAAACGACCAAAAATAAATAAGAAGACAAGAATTTACGTTGTTCGGAAAGTGTTTCCTACATCCACGGAGGAACGAAGAGGTATTTTATTGATGTATTTGATACAAGGGTGTTTTTCTCCGGGTTAGCTAACATAATATTCCCTCTATTCTTGGGTTTAGGATACATGTATTTATAGAGTTTATGTAACCCTAATTTTGATGTAAACTTCATGTGCAAGCAACTTGGGAACAAGCCTTCTGGAAACTTCTAGAATCTTCCGTCATGGGATGGCTAGACGGGCTTGATTACGGGCTCACCGTGTATAAAATACATGGTACAAACACCGCCTCCTCTTAACCTCCAACTTGCTGGTGGTTAAAATAATTGTTTATCCTTTTGCGTCGAACGTTGATGATGAAACTCGCCCCCAAGCGTGAGTATAGATATTGCGAAGACGCCCCCAGCTGTAATTACCTGCAAAAAAAATGAAAACTAA
>NW_020628772.1:0-2239 GCF_003573695.1 Papaver somniferum
TGATTATTCATTTTTCATTCATAATATTGGAACTAATGCCACGCGTGCGAGTTGTAGGTGGTGGTCAGGAGAACCACACCCCTTGATTTATCTTTGCAGGACAAATCCTGACCGCCACTAACAAAGGCAAACTTTGTGCAATTAGTGAAACACTAATTAATAAAGCAATTATGATATTTAAGTTGAACAAACCACCACCATTGATTTATCTTTTCAATTAATTCCAACCAAGGTGGAACACTGGTTAGAGGTCACTCTTATGACACAATAGGTCATGAGTTCGAACCTCTCCGTTATAATTTTTGAAAATCCATATCTTGACTTGATTTTTCATTTTTCATTCATAATATTGGAACTAATGCCACGCGTGCGAGTTGTAGGTGGTCAGGAGAACCACACCCCTTGATTTATCTTTGCAGGACAAATCCTGACCGCCACTAACAAAGGAAAACTTATCCAAACCTTGTTTTGTACTAATGATAGCAAAAATAATAGTCAACAGAATCAAACCATTCTTAGACAAAATAATCTCACCATTTCAATCATCCTTCTTATTCTCTAGACAAATTTCTGATAACATTATTGTAGCACATGAGATTATACATTCTTTCAAAAACAATAAAGCTAGAACATGAGGCCTAGGCCTAAAAATAGACATGTCCAAGGCCTTTGACAGGGTTAATTGGAAATTTCTTTTTTATGCTTTATCCTCCTTTGGCTTTAGTGGTGATGTTTGCTTGCTCATAGAACAATGCATCTCAACTACTACAATTTTTGTTCTTTTAAATGGCTCCACAGGAGAAGCTTTTAAACCTTCAAGAGGTTTACGTCAAGGTGATCCTCTCTCACCATATCTTTTAATTATTTGTATGGAAATTTTCTCTAGGCTTCTTCTTCAACGGGAGAATAAGAAAATTTTACATGGAGTCAAGATAACTCCAAAAAGTGAACCAATATCACATCTTTTCTTTGTTGATGACTGTCTCCTTTTTGTCAAACCATACCTTGTAGAATGTATAAACCTACTAGACACCATAGAAATCTTTAGTACAACATCTGGTCAGCTCATTAACTTTGAAAAATCTGGAGTTTTCTTTGGAAAAAAAGTGCCCCCAAAACACCAAAGAATGATGTCTAAATTACTAAAGATAAAACACATAAGTCTTAAAGATCCCTATCTAGGAGATCCCCTGTTTATGGATAGATCCAAAATAAAAACATTTGCACCCATCCTAGAAAGAATGGAATCTAAGGCAAAAGGCTGGAAAGGCCTATTCTCTCCTAACCTAGTAGGTCTATCCTAAACAGAGCAGTCTTAGCCAATATACCTACTTACCAGATGAGATGCTTTATCCTTCCAAAAAGAATAACAAATAAAATTAATGTCATTCAGAGAGACTTCTGGTGGGGCAAAGAAGTAGGGGGAAAAGGCTTTTATCCCAAAAATGGCCAAGCCTTTGTAAACCAATTCAAAAGGGAGGTTTAGGCTTCAAGGATGCTAGGAAGTTTAACCTTATAATGCATGCTAAGTTAGCATGGATACTAATCAAGGAACCAGACGCTCTCTGGGTCAAAACAATGGGCTCTAGATATTTTCGAAAATCTTGTGCCCTTAGAGACAAAGCAAAAACCAATGGTTCTTGGACTTGGAACTGCATCAGTCAAGGTTTAGAACTAATATATAAATATAGCTTCTGTGAAGTGGGTAATGGTCAGGATATTAATATTTGGAAGGACAAATGGATCCCAGTATTAACGGACATACTAGAAAACATTTATCCAGTATAATACACTCACATTAAATTAGTATCAGACCTGATTGACCCAATTTTTAGCTCTTGGGATATGGATATCATAAACTCTATTTTACCTGCAGATATTGCTAACAAAATTAGGAACATTCCTCTCTTTAAAGATAAGCATCATATTCTATTCTTAGAAAATACCAACTTAGATGGACTTTAACAAAGTCAGGAGATTACACAGTGAAATCCTTATATGATAAACTGAATGAAACTAATACTGAAATAGTTAGCCTAGACCTACCTGAATCTTCTTGGATAGCTATATGGAAATTAGATATATTGTTAGAGCATTGCTCGGTCGAAATCGCATGCGTTGCTATCTCAAGCATGTTTGTCAATGTTAGTGATCAAAACTATAAGTCTTGATTTCTAGTATACTATATCTAAGTCTCGGACTAGGATAGAAAGTGTAGTTGAGCTCAAGAACTCCATGG
>NW_020628773.1:0-1978 GCF_003573695.1 Papaver somniferum
TGCTTCGTTCTGCGGTTGATTTTCAATAAATCATCATTTCATTAAAATTAGGGTTTTGAATCCGGAACTCTTCAAAAACATGATTCTGAGCGGATTCAAATACTAATAATTTTATGTTGATCCCGTGATCAACACTTTTATTTATTATACTCGACCCAACAGTCAGTATCTTAAATTGATATTTTATTTAGTCCTGCTACAAACAATTCATCAAACGAGCAATATTCGCTCAAACCAGCAATATTTGCTCGAATTAGCAATATTTGCTCAGATTCAAGAATATTGATTCAACTATTAATATTCAACAATTCAGCAACACAGTTTGCTCGTCTTAGGTAATCAACATAATAATACCTCGTGTCAGCAGACATATTTAATTCATGAGTTTCAGAACATTTGTAAATCATGTTCAACTCAACAATACATGGACTCATCGTCTCATAAAGTCAGCAATTGACTCCACAATCACGAGATATCAATTGTGTTACATGGGGGGATATTAACTAGGGTTTTGGTCTGGCGGTCTACGACATGTGTGTTCACCCACGACGAGAAGGTGATCAAGTCGTGCAATCAGTTGGAAGAGTCAGCAAAGTAGTGGGTGGAAAATTAACCAAGTCTCCGCATGATGAGCAACTGGTTTTAACACGATTTCCCAATACCCCACTCTTTGATTCCAGCAACTGTCACACTTCATGGGATCATGGTGTTTTTAATTTAGTAATATAAAAAGACCTCTGAATCATGATTGAAAGGACAAGATTCGAATACTCGAACATTCGTCTAAACAAACAATTTCTCGGCAAGTTCATACAGATAATCCTTCGTCTACACGAACTCATCGCCTGAGCAATCACTCTCAATTGAGTAAAATTCAATCATTCAGAGCGTTCTTACGCTGAATTCACAGCACAGTTAGAATCTCAGATCACCATTGATCCCACATATTTCTCAGCTTCCCTCCTACAGATCAACCCATCCTCTCTTGTGACCGAATTGAATCTGGAACGACCATTGTTCTTGGTTTAGGCCGGAGTCCTACAGATTGATATCTCGAACTTAAAGAACTCCCTTCGTACAGTGCATCTGTGTGAGGTTCAACATTTCGCTCGGTTCAAGGAGTATCTACACGGACGTCTCCTCAATTCCGTAAAAACCAGCAAATCGTTTTTCCCCATCGACAGATTGGCGACCACAGTGGGAGATTAATCTCTCGGTTGCAATCTCAAGCTTTCACAAGATGGTTGATCTTAGGTCATGTACGATCACAGACCCTAACACAAATGATGCTAGCACTAGCAACAACACTAATGATCCTATTCTAGAAACCATTCCTGCTTCTAACGATGGCGGTGGTCGTCAGGACAATTCTGGAGCACATCCCCTCTTCGGCCAGCATCCCGTGGAAGTCAGAGAAAATCCTCCTACCATAGGCGATCTCATAAAAGTGCAGGAAACTCTTGCTAAGAATCAGACTGACATGGATGCTACACAGAAGGAGCTGTGCAATTGTCTCAAAACTCTTACTGACTATATGTCAGAGAAGACTCAAGGAAAGGGAAAAGAAACATCCTCAAATGCTGATCCTGAAGTAGTTCCAATTCATACAGTGGATGACAACGAAGTCTGCAAAGCTGCAGACGATCCATCAGCAAAGGAATCATCAAATTTCATTACTCGGGAAAATTTGGAACTCCTCTTGGAAAACCTTGGAAAAGACAAGACATCACATGTTCATCGTCACCAGCCTCCGTACCCTGCTTCTACGCAAAGGATTTCTCTTCCAAAAGGTTATACCTCTCCAACCTTCACTTTGTATGACGGAACAGGCAATGGTTGGGAACATGTTTCTCGGTTCCTGGAAGCCTTGGGTGAACATGAACATAACCATGTTGTTCGCCTCAAAGAATTTTCAAAATCCTTGAAAGGCAGGGCATACACCTGGTACAACAACATCACACCAGGAACTATCAACAAT
>NW_020628774.1:0-445 GCF_003573695.1 Papaver somniferum
TAAGTCTCCTTTGCATTTCCCTCGATGGTTTGGCATTCTCTTCAAGGTTAATGTGGTGCATGCAAATGGTGGGACTAATTCCTTTGAGATCTGAGATGGTCCATCCTAAGGCCTCTTTGTGTTCCTTAAGTACTTCTAAAAGCTTACTTTCCTGTTCCGTGTCTAAACATGATGAAATAATGACAGGTAAAGTATCAGAAGAACCTAGGAATGCGTACTTCAACGTACTTGGCAATGTTTTCAATTCTAGCTTGGGTGGCTCAACAATGGATGGAAGAGGCTCGGAATCAGAGAATAGGGGTTGTTCCACTTCATGTTTCCTTTCCGTGACGTCCATTTGAGGTACAGATTCGAGCAGAGATAGGACGTCACTATAGTATGCATCATCATAGAAATCAGGGTTGAAGTTCTCCATACAGGCTTGAAAGGGGTCAACGGATAGAAT
>NW_020628775.1:0-417 GCF_003573695.1 Papaver somniferum
AAACCGTGGCTATAATGTTCATGAATTGATTCAAGTGAATCAAACCGATTTTGTTTTAATTATGTTCTTGTATACGTCTATGAGAATATAGAAATTGAACAACTCTTTCACTAGTTTTATTTGAGTCATTTGAACTAGTTATGGTTAAGATGAGCAAGGTTGATATGAGAGTTGTTAGAGCATAGCTCGGTCAACCTCGCATGTGTTGCTATATCAAGCATGTTTGTCAATGTTAGTGATAAAAACTATAAGTCTTTATTTCTAGTCTATTTAGCTAAGTCTCGGACTAGGATAGTAAGTGTAGTTGAGCTCAAGGACTTCATGGCGATTCATCGGACAAGCAGAAGATCTACTCAAGAAACCGGTGGAACTTCTCGACAAAAAGGTATGTGAAGACTTGAACTTATCCGTCACTCA
>NW_020628776.1:0-573 GCF_003573695.1 Papaver somniferum
AGGATACTGCGCACTTGATTCCTTTAGCTGATCTCACCCACGACCAAGAGTTGCTGCAACCCAAAATCGCAGACTTGATAATAAACAAATCTGTCTCACACAGAAAAGTCTATCAAAGGATAAATCTGTCTCCCACAGAAAATTCCTAGGTTTTTGTTCCGTCTTAAGATATGAAATCAAGGTGAATAAGAACCAATTGATAATCCGGTTTTATATTCCCGAAGAACATCCTAGATTAATCGATCACCTCTCAACAATCCTTCCTGACTACACAGGTGGTTTGTCGAGGAACCACAAACAGTGAGACGAAGATGTTTGTGACTTTTTTTTATCTTGCCTATCGGAGAACTCTCATGATCTCAAGCCAATAAATAGATTGTACTCGTACGATAGAATATGCAAGATCAGATCACACAACTACGATAAAAGTAGTATCGGTCTGGCTTCACAATCCCAATGAAGTCTTTAAGTCGTTAACCTGGTTTTAGAGAAGAAAACCAAAGGTTAGAGGAGAATCGACTCTAGCGAGTGCACTAGTATCACACAGACGTGTGGGGATTAGTTTTGCACAAT
>NW_020628777.1:0-398 GCF_003573695.1 Papaver somniferum
TGATTGAGAAAGTCTCTCAGAGAAGATGTAGATGTGTAATCTCCCAGCTGAGACCACGACACATCACATACTGTATAGAATCGAAAGATTGGACGGCTCCTAGACAACATGTCTGCTAGTATAGAGCAACGTCTTCAGGATACAACCAGGTTTTCCATGACTATACAAGAGGAATATAACACTCCAGCAAGTTCATATTGCTCAACCCTCATATAATTAATGCTCCTAGATAGGAAGCCCTGCTAGTATAGAGCCATCAGTTAATTATCTCTAATCGCCTGAATATCCAGCAATATTCTACGATTCTTCGTCATATTTCGTCACATCAATTCGTGGTTCTTCCCGCAGAATTCCACGGGTTAGTGATAAATATTCAACGAAACAGGCATCTGAGCGCA
>NW_020628778.1:0-1906 GCF_003573695.1 Papaver somniferum
GGAAGAGCTTCCAATTGATGAGCATGATATTATCTCTACGGAGGAAAGTCAAAGAATGGATGCGATTCCTACTTATGATGAAATAAAGGTTGTTGTTTATGACCTTGATGCTGATAGTTCTCCAGGACCTGATGGTTTCTCTAAATGTTTTTATAGACATTGTTGGGACGTGATTCAACAAGACTTATACAATGCTATTATTTATTGTTGGCAACAATAAAGGATTCCTAATGGGGTAAATTCTAGCCTTCTGATTTTATTGGCCAAGGTAAGGGGTGCTAATACTCTTCGTAACTTTCGGCCTATTTTGAATCTCAATAGTTTATGCCCAATAATCTTACACTTTATGCAAAAGTTTGGCTTCTTTTGAATCTCCACCGGCTGCCAGAAGTCCAAACCCCCTACAGTAACATGAATAGAATCTGTAGCCGTTTCAGCAAAGTTTATGTCAACCAAGACTGAAGCAAAGTGTCCATATTCATGTTCAAGAGTACTCTTATCTACCACTATTGAAGTACCCAACGATTTTTCCATGGCAAGCAGCGTTTTTTCAATCCAAAACTCTAGCGGCAAGCCTGGAAACTTGACCCACATGGAAGCATGTGAGGTCCTTTGTTTGTCAGCGTCAAAACCTGGAAACCATTCAATTAGGTTTAGATTTTGAAGATCGAAAAACCATGCGTCAACATTCAACAACTTGTCTTTATCATCTTGTGATTGCAACTTGATTGTAAAGAAACCCATGTTCATTGGAACAAATTGGACACGTCCCTGACCTAACTTCCATTGTTCCTCAAGGTTGTTCTTCACATCTTGAAAGTTAACTCCTTTTAAATCTAAATGCCCAATAAGGCTAAATTTCCAAATATCACATCCTTCCAAATAGAACGATTCAGAAAGCACCACAGCAGGTTTCCCTTCTTTCACAGTTGGAATAGGTAGCGAACTTAGGTCTATTGAAGTTGTTGGCAACTGTTGTTTTCCCTTAACTTGATCAGCATAAGTGAGAGTTCTCAGATGAGTACTTTGAGAACTATGACCCATCTTGAATCACCAAAGTGATGATCCAAGATGAAGCGCGTGAAATTTTTTTTGAAAAAAAGTGCAAAACCCTAAAATCGCCAGAGCAAAATTAGGAGAGAGAAAAAATGATTATTTGACCAAGCAACAAAATATTATGCTTCGCCAAAAAGCAAGGAAAAATGGCTTTTGGAGGGAGCTAGTAACTCTAGTTTTCTGCATAATACCATTCGCATTCGTAGAGGTAATAACACTATTTCCGAGCTTGTGGATGATGCTGGTAATACTATCACAGATGGGGATCAATTGTGCCAACATGTTGTTTCTTATTATGAGAACAAGTTTAATGGCGTGGAAATGCCGGTTAAAGATCAGATTTTTGATTACGATCATTTGTTTATTACTTTGGAGGAACAACAGCGTATGGTCAGTTTTCCTACGGTGGAGGAGATTCAAAAGGTTGTTTTTCATTTAGGGGCTGACAGTGCTCCGGGTCCTGATGGTTTCTTGGGTTGTTTCTATAGGCATTGTTGGGAGATTATCCAACATGATTTATTTGTAGCAATTCTTTTTTGCTGGAAACATAAATTTACTCCTAGTGGGGCTAATTCGAGTCTTATTATTCTCCTGGCAAAGGTTAGAGGAGCTAATTCTCTTCGGAGTTTTAGACCTATTGGCCCTAGTAATTTCTTTTTCAATATCTTTACTAAAATTTTAACTACCATACTGGGAAGTGTTTTGGAAAAACATGTCTCTGAGGAACAAGTGGCTTTCATGAAAGAGAGAAATATTCACGAAAATATTAGCTTGGCCTCTGAGATGGTTAGTGAGCTTCATATTAAAAGCAAGGATGGCGATTTGGGAATGAAATTGGATATTTCTCAGG
>NW_020628779.1:0-1619 GCF_003573695.1 Papaver somniferum
CAAAATTTATCTTGACAGATGGATACCAGGTAATTATCACCCTCCAACTCCAGTTAATGATCTTCATAGATTTTATCAAGATGTGGAAGAGTTACGCCTACTTTATTCCAATTCTCGGAATGTAGAGCTCCTAAACAAATTATTTGATCCTGATACTTCTCAAAAAATTCAACATATTTTCATGGAAACCACTAAGGAAGATGTTCGATCTGGATTTCATCTAGGGATGAAAAATTCTAAGTTAAAAGTGCTTACAAGATGCTCACAATGGCTGATAGGAATATCCAGATTAATGGAAGAACCATTCAAGCCTCTCTCTGGAAGTTTCTATGGCACTGTAGTGCAGCTTACGGGATTAAAGTGTTTACTTAGAAAATCATTCATGGGATACATACAACAAGGTCTAAGCTTTCTTTCTGCAATGATTCCATTGATACCCAATGTGGTCTCTGTGGCAGTCACTATGAAACTATGGAACATTTATTACTTGAGTGTACTTTCTCAAAAGCAGTTTAGAGGAGTCTCAACATTAATATTGAAGAAGAAAAAAAGAAAGTTTAACAATGTCTCTGAATGGACATAGAGTTGGTTTACTGGCAATCTCAATTCTTCAAATGAAAAGAGATTACTTTCTCTTATGATTGGTTCTTGGGTTCTTGGGGAGGATATATGTGATGTAGTCTTTCAGGGAAATTAACTTTGACTTATACTTTCATATGAATAATAATAATGCCATGCATAACCCTAGTCATTCATTAATTGCATACCATAAGAGATGAAAACACTTTTACATCTCGATCAATACAATTTTATTTTATATCAAAAAAAGGGTGGAAAATAGGAAAAATGTGGGTGGAAAATACGTGAAACCTTTTTCTACACCTACTACTTAACACATTGTGCTGCCAAACTTCAAATTGCTTCTTAACATTAGAGGGTGAAAAAAGGAAAATTAAAAGATTCAGGATCGCGGGACTCATATTTTTGACGCATTTTCAAACCGTAGATTACAGTTTGGGTAAAATATCGTTTGGTCCTTTTTTAGGTGGTCCCATGTATGTTTAGTCCTTTCAGAAATCACATTTTCCATTTGGTCCATAATTATTTAAAAATATTAAACGGACCAAAGTACCCTTCCGTGTTAATTTGTACTTATTTTTTGTAGCAGTTCATTCGTCAAAATGAAAACTTATTAATTTTCTACTTAATTTTTTCAGAAAACATATAAACCAGAGTTCATTCCAGAAATAAACTCCTGATAAAAACCTATATAAACCAGAGTTCATTCCAAAAGTGAACTCTTGATAAAATCTTATATAGACCAGAGTTCATTCCAGAAATGAACTCATGATAAAAACCTATATAAACCAGAAATGAACTCCTTATAAAAACCCATAAAAATCAAAGTTTATTCCAGAAATAAACTCCTAATAAAAACCCATAAAAATCAGAGTTCATTCCAGAAATGAACTGCATCTTCGTTGTCTTCAACAGCAACAACAATCATCATCATCATCTTCAACAACAACAAATCTTCATCTTTAACACGAGCAGCAAATCATCAAAATCAAGATATTCAAAACGAGCAACAAACATAAATCATCATCAACACGAAAAAC
>NW_020628780.1:0-921 GCF_003573695.1 Papaver somniferum
AAGACATACATTGCATCACAATTTCCTTAGCCTAGGGTCAGGTAGTGGAATCAAAAGCCTTAGTACCCTCCCTTGAACTCAGAAAACCTTAGAAACTCCCCAAAGAGAACTTTAGCAAATCCTCCAAGTCCCTGTGGACAAACCCCTATTTACTCTTTCTTGCTTCAACTTCCCTGTATACTTGCAGGCTAGTTTGTAGGTTACTTTTCCCTTCACACCAAGTTTTTGGCGCCGCTGCCGGGGACTCGGTAGCGGTTTGCTTGTTTTCTGATTGTTTCCTGTTTTGTTTCTTGATTTTGCTTCACTACCTTGCACTGCTGCAAGTGCTGCTGCTGTAACTGCAAGTGCTGCTGTTGTTGGTGTGCAAGTGTTGGTTTCTGCTGCTTGTCTGCTGCAACTGCAAGTGTTGCTGAAACTGTTGTTGTGCTGCTGCTGCTGAGGAGCTGCTGCTGTCGCTGTGCTGCTGCAAGTGTCGCTGAAGCTGCTGTGAAGCTGCTGCTGCTGCTGCTGGTGTGGAGCTGCTGCTGCCAAAGCCAAAGCCTGCTTTCTCTGCTGCTGGGCTTGTGCCAACTCTCTGCTGCTGGGCTCTGAACCAACTGAGCTAGGCTTGAACCAACTGAGCTGGGCTTAGTACTTACTGCTCCTGGGCTCTGCTCCACCTTCTGCTGCTGGGCTTGGACGTGAGCTGCTTAGGACGATCCTAAAGCCCAACTGGGCCTGTGCAACCAAAAAGGGATAAAAAGCCCAAATTTGGGCTCCCTCCAAAAATCAAGTAAGCCTAACCCATGAGCTAACCCAACTGGGCCTCATTAAATTTATCTGGGCTTGTATTTAAGTGTTTATATTTGGGCCTGTAATAATTTTATTTTTCTTTTTCTTTATTTTCTATTTGGGCTTGTAATAATTTTTTCTTTTTCTTTT
>NW_020628781.1:0-959 GCF_003573695.1 Papaver somniferum
TTGTAATCTTTCATGAAAAAAACAAGACATACATTGCATCACAATTTCCTTAGCCTAGGGTCAGGTAGTGGAATCAAAAGCCTTAGTACCCTCCCTTGAACTCAGAAAACCTTAGAAACTCCCCAAAGAGAACTTTAGCAAATCCTCCAAGTCCCTGTGGACAAACCCCTATTTACTCTTTCTTGCTTCAACTTCCCTGTATACTTGCAGGCTAGTTTGTAGGTTACTTTTCCCTTCACACCAAGTTTTTGGCGCCGCTGCCGGGGACTCGGTAGCGGTTTGCTTGTTTTCTGATTGTTTCCTGTTTTGTTTCTTGATTTTGCTTCACTACCTTGCACTGCTGCAAGTGCTGCTGCTGTAACTGCAAGTGCTGCTGTTGTTGGTGTGCAAGTGTTGGTTTCTGCTGCTTGTCTGCTGCTTTTGGTGTGCACTACCTTGCACTGCTGCAACTGCAAGTGTTGCTGAAACTGTTGTTGTGCTGCTGCTGCTGTCGCTGTGCTGCTGCAAGTGTCGCTGAAGCTGCTGTGAAGCTGCTGCTGCTGCTGCTGGTGTGGAGCTGCTGCTGCCAAAGCCAAAGCCTGCTTTCTCTGCTGCTGGGCTTGTGCCAACTCTCTGCTGCTGGGCTCTGAACCAACTGAGCTAGGCTTGAACCAACTGAGCTGGGCTTAGTACTTACTGCTCCTGGGCTCTGCTCCACCTTCTGCTGCTGGGCTTGGACGTGAGCTGCTTAGGACGATCCTAAAGCCCAACTGGGCCTGTGCAACCAAAAAGGGATAAAAAGCCCAAATTTGGGCTCCCTCCAAAAATCAAGTAAGCCTAACCCATGAGCTAACCCAACTGGGCCTCATTAAATTTATCTGGGCTTGTATTTAAGTGTTTATATTTGGGCCTGTAATAATTTTATTTTTCTTTTTCTTTATTTTCTATTTGGGCTTGTAATAATTTTTTCTTTTTCTTTT
>NW_020628782.1:0-1289 GCF_003573695.1 Papaver somniferum
AACAACAACTTGTGGACTTGTGCATCAATGAAATGATTTCAGTATATAGAGCTTTATTGGAAAATCTCAGGTTCCAGACTTTCTCAGAACTTCATGAAGCGGCCAAGATATCAACAACTACTGCACCTGCTTTATTGGAAAGAGCTAAGACTACAAAATCTGAAGAACCACGAGAAACTCGAGGTAGCAGACGTTTAATCAATAAACAGTACAACCTATAACCTTCCACAAATGTTGTTGCAGAAGGGAGCAAACGAAAATCCTAGCCACAATGCAAGCATGCTTCCTCAACTCTTTCAAAGGCACAAAGGAAAGATAATGCGCAAGTTCCTGCGCAACACACAGAACCCGATCCAGAGGCACCTGATTTCCCCTGCTCCATTGAAGAAGTTATTGAACTACTAGATGCCTGGGTTCAAGATGGCGCAATCAAATTTCCATATGTCAAGAAAGAACCAACTGAAGAGGCCATGGAAAATACTCGCTATTGTCTCTTTCATAAGTTCGTCAACCATCCCACAAGTGATTGCATAACTTTGAAGCGCATATTCAAAGAGAAGATTGAGTCAGGAGAACTCAACTTGGGAACTGAAGGAGTCCACAGAGATCCTCTCCCAATCAGAACCTTCACTCTCTCTGAACCTCCTGTCAAAGAAGCAGTTCAATCCTTAATCGAACATGTTTTTGAATTACTATACTTATCAAAATCTCAAAGGGAGACATGTTTTCTGCATTGAACCACATCGTGTCAGGAAAGCATTTATTAATTCAGGAAACGCATCATGAGCCTTCAACATCAACAGACAAAGAAATGTACGACTGGGGACTTCTCACCTTAGTCCATCTCAAAGGAAACGAATTCAAACGAGCACTGATAGATGTCGGCACTACTATCAACGTTGTCCCTATGAAAACCCTCAGAGATGCCGGTATCAAACAACAAAAAGCCATCCATGCCCCATCATAATGTATAGATCACGAAGGAATGCCCAGGGAGGCTTATGGCCATATTACTCTCAAGGTGAACATAAACTCAGCCTGGACATAAACAAAATTTTATATAATCCGAGAAGATCCAGGGTATGATATGATCCTTGGACGTGCGTGGATTCATGATGTAAAAATAACACCAACACCTTCAATTGCACACTTCTCAGTCGAAGAAACCTCTGATTCAGAGGAAGAAGAAGAGAATATTTCATTGTTCGAGTATCTGGATGAGGTCAGAGCCTTGACAGAGCAGATACAAAGGCCTGAGGAAAATGCAAACGCTTTCATCAAAAGATTTC
>NW_020628783.1:0-621 GCF_003573695.1 Papaver somniferum
GTAACCATTAAATTTATTGATTTCTGAAAGGAATGTTTGAAATGTTTATGGCTAACTAATATGTCTATTGATAAGATCCTGGGTAGAAATGTTCTTAGTTTGAAATTTGGAATACAGTGAGTGTTGCTTGTGCTGATTGTGTGAGTATTGAGCAGACACTAAATTTTGCACATGAAGTGTTCGATAATAAGCATGATAGAATAGTGCATTTCTTTAATTTATTTGTAGCCTGTGAATTAGTTAACTATACTCTTTTGAACATTAAATCAAATTTAGAATTGGCTCATGGTGATCTTTCATCTTTCAAGTAGAAATGATTTGACTTATGATCATTATTTTTATCAGGTGAACTTAAATAAGTAGTGTTCATCTGTAGCTGTGAGCTGATAATTTAGACTCAAATAAGAGCATAATTTGTTAGTATTTAGCAAGCATATTTTCATTTCCTTCCAATTTATATGAGAGGGAACTGTTTGTTTAGGGCAGAGCCAATCCTGTGCGTTTTAGGGCCTGATGCGAACTTAACCGCATGGCCTTTTTACGTTCAAATTTTTTTTTCTCCCTGACAATTTCGAATAGCAATGAGAATAGGAAACTAAGATGATTCATATACATATATAG
>NW_020628784.1:0-296 GCF_003573695.1 Papaver somniferum
TGATTTCTGAGACTAAATTATAAACTAGATAAACTCATCTTTAACAGAAAAGGTTTGAAAAATGTATTGTAATTACAATTAATATGTTCTAAAGCAATACGTCTAGTAAAAATTGCATTTCTATGTATGTGGATTCAAGAAAATATGAAGGAAGTCAAATTTCACAATAGAAGAAGGATGAAAGACCATGCAGAACTAATCCAAATCCTAACAAATTTCATCTATCTTGAATCAAAAAGAAAGACAAATCCAACACAAAAAGAAAGAGTTCATAAAAATGTTGAATTTTATATACG
>NW_020628785.1:0-343 GCF_003573695.1 Papaver somniferum
CACAAGTCCCAATTCAGAATCATGGTTATCCAAAGTATCCAAATCAGCATCAAAAGAAGCAATATATTGTGGCTTAGGTATGGAATCAGACACATCAATTATATTTTCATGCATAGGAACATTAGTGTCAACAGAAGATTCAACATTACCTAAGTCATACTTTTCACAGGATAACTGCACAATATCTAAATCAGTAGCCACATCACATGTATATGGAATACTAGAAGAAACATCATTCATGAAGGTCGAGGCAGAGAAGCCTAATGTATTTGAACCCAAAGGTTCCACAACACTTTCAATATAGATATATTCTTCTAACATAACATCATCATCATCATCATAA
>NW_020628786.1:0-623 GCF_003573695.1 Papaver somniferum
AAAGAGTTCATAAAAATGTTGAATCTTATATAATTAACTCAAAAAAGTCTACACACTTCGTTATAAGTCGAAAATTGATTTCTGAGACTAAATTGTAAACTAGATAAACTCAAATTTAACAGAAAAAGTTTGAAAAATGTATTGTAATCACAATTAATATGTTCTAAGGCATTACGTCTAGTAAAAATTGCATTTCTATGTATGTTGCTTCAAGAAAATTTGAAGGAAGTCAAATTTCACAATATAAGAAAGATGAAAGACCATGCAGAACTAATCCAAATCCTTACAAATTTCATCTATCTCGAATCAAATAGAAAGACAAAGCCAACATAAAAAGAAAGAGTTCATAAAAATGTTTAATTTTATATACGTTAACTCAAAACAGTCTACACATTTCGTTATAAGTCGGAAATTGATTTCTGAGACTAAATTGTAAACTAGATAAACTCATCTTTAACAAAAAAAAGTTTGAAAAATGTATTGTAATTACAATTAATATGTTCTAAGGCAATACGTCTAGTAAAAATTGCATTTCTATGTACGTTGATTCAAGAAAATGTGAAGGAAGTCAAATTTCACAATAAAAGAAGGATGAAAGACCATGCAGAACTAATCCAAATCCT
>NW_020628787.1:0-1061 GCF_003573695.1 Papaver somniferum
TAAACTAAATAAACTCATCTTTAACAGAAAAAGTTAGAAAAATGTATTGTAATCACAAATAATATGTTCTAAGACATTACGTCTAGTAAAAATTGCATTTATATGTACGTTGATTCAAGAAAATATGAAGGAAGTCAAATTTCAGAATAGAAGAAGGATAAAATCCCAGGCAGAACTAATCCAAATTACAACAATTTTCATCTATTTGAATTAAATTGAAAGACAAAGCCAATACAAAAATAAAGAGTTCATAAAAATGTTAGATTTTTTATACGTTAACTCAAAAAAGTCTACACACTTTGTTATACATCTGAAATTGATTTCTGAGACTAAATTGTAAACTCGATAAACTCATCTTTAACAGAGAAAGTTTGAAAAATGTATTGTAATCACAAATTATATGTTCTAAGATATTACGTCTAGTAAAATTGCATTTCTATGTACGTTAATTCAATAAAATATGAAGGAAGTCAAATTTCACAATAGAAGAAGGACGAGAGACCAAGCAGAACTAATCCAAATCCTAACAAATTTCTCTATATTCAATCAAATAGAAAGACAAAGCCAACACAAAATCAAAGAGTTCATAAAAATGTTGAATTTTACATACGTTAACTCAAAAAAGTCTACACACATCGTTATACATCTGAAATTGATTTCTGAGACTAAATTGAAAACTAGATAAACTCATCTTTAACAGAAAAAGTTTGAAAAATGTATCATAATCACAAATAATATGCTCTAAGGCATTACGTCTAGTATAAATTGCATTCTATGTACTTTGATTCAAGAAAATATGAAGGAAGTCAAATTTCACCATATAAGAAGGACGAAAAACCAAGCAGAACTAATCCAAATCCTAACAAATTTCTCTATCTTGAATCAAATAGAAATACAAAGCCAACACAAAAAGAGAGTGTTCATAAAAATGTTAAATTTTATATATGTTAACTCAAAAAGTCTACACACTTCGTTATACGTCTGAAATTTATTTCTGAGACTAAATTGTAAACTAGATAAATTCATCTTTAACAGAAAAAGTTTGAAAAATGTATTGTAAT
>NW_020628788.1:0-1743 GCF_003573695.1 Papaver somniferum
CCAAATGAACCATGAGGTGAACACTTATATCGAAAAATAAAGCTGGAAAATACTTTTCCAACACACACATTGCCTCGGCAACCATGAATTTAGCCTCTTGCAGTCCACTTTTGCTTAGGACTTTGGAGCAAAGCAATCTGAAATACAAACTGACCTGGTGAAGTGCGCGACGCAGTTCAGGGTGCTTTGGAAAAGCATGCTGAAGACAAACAGGTAGCAAATACTCCATAATGACGTGATAGTCATGGGATTTGAAGTTACTGAAACTTGAATTCTTTGTATTAACATTGTTGCTCAGGTTCGACGCAAAACCAGAAGGGAATTTGAGGTCTTTAAGAATCTTGCAAAATGATTCCTTCTCAGCTTTGCTTAAGACAAATATTGGTTTTCCAGAAACTGCGCTCCCAGGTTTACTGGTAGTCCACTGTCCACAATGCAAGCCAAGCTTATTCAATTCATCCCTTGCATTCCACGATTTCATAGACTTATTACCAATATCAAAGATCGTCTCAAGTATATGCTCCATTACATTCTTCTCAGTGTGCATTACATCTACACAATGACGGAAATACAGGATACGATAGGTCTTCAGTTCCCAAAAGATGGACTCCTTATAGAATGCACCGGTAAGTTCTTCGTCAACACCATCGCCATAAGGATCATCATCGGCATCGGGATCATATCTCTTTCTTTTCGGCGCCTTGCTTCTTACTACCAATTTACCAGGTTTGTAAGTCACATTTGCTAGTTTCTCAACGACTTCTTTCCTGACAGTCGCTTTGGAGCATTTTTAGTTTCATTAGTTTCTAATCCCAAGTTCTCTCCCTTCCTTAAAGGATGATTACCCCTGAGGTATATCCGATAATTAGGGTAAACATTCTTTCTTGCGTATAACAGATACGCACTTCGAGTCTTTTCTGCACAATGTACACATGCGAAATAGCCGTGTGTGGTACATCCAGACATATTACCTTGTGCTGGCAAGTCATGAATACCAAACATTAAAGTAGCCCTCAGCTGAAACGATTCTTCTTTGTGTGTATCAAAAGCTGATATCCCATTCTCAAACAGATCTTTCAGCTTGTCTACTAGCACACGGAGACATACATCAATATCTTGCCCCGGTGCCTTAGGCCCAGGAATCAACATCATCATGATTTGGAACTCAGGTTTCATGCACAAGGAAGGAGGAAGATTGTACACAACCACTATCACAGGCCAACAACTATAATTCAGAGACTGCATACCATGAGGATTAAATCCATCAGTTGCAATTCCAAGACAAATATTTCTTCCCTCATTTGCGAACTCAGGAAACTTCTTCTTCAATAAATCCCATTGAGATGAATCAATCGGATGACGCATATAATCTGTAGAAACTTCTGCTCGATCGTGCCATGTCATTGCACGTGCTATCCAAGGTACCGTATATAATCTCTTGAGCCTTGACCCAAGGGAAAAATATCTCAATACCTTGTAAGGCTCGTTCGATGAAAGCTCTTCCCCAAATTTATCAACCTTAACCTTATATCTTGGTGCGAGGCATTCCGGGCAGCTTGTCAAATCTTCATTCTCTTTGTAATACAAAATACAATGATTCTCACACATATGAATCGACTTTTCTTTCATCCCCAGATCTTTGAGCATCGACTTCATCGCTGTGTATTTTACTGGCAAATTGTTTCCTTTCGGCAACCAACCCTTTATCACACCCAACAAACTATTTACACAGTTAGCTGAAAT
>NW_020628789.1:0-602 GCF_003573695.1 Papaver somniferum
GTCGACAAGTTTATATATCCGGTGGATTTTGTTATCCTAGATACCCAACCTGTCCCTGACCCAGAGAACCAAATACCAGTGATTTTAGGTCGCCCGTTTTTAGCTACATCCAATGCGATCATTAACTGTCGAAATGGTATTATGAATTTGTCTTTTGGTAATATGACTATTGAGCTGAACATTTTTAATATTAGTAAGATACCCTCTGAACTAGATGACTCGAATATAGAAGAGGTGAACATGATAGGAACATTAGTCGAGGAGTCATTACCAAACACTTTGTTAGAAGATCCATTAGAGAAATGCCTAGCTCACTTTGGGATTGATTTTGATGATGATAATGTGATTAATGAGGTGAATGCTTTGTTAGATTCAGCCCCTTTGTTAGATACTAGTAATGGATGGAAACCTAAGTTCGAACCACTACCAGTTTCTAAGTCTACCCTAGTTTCTTCTTTAGAAGATCCTCCTAAGTTGGACCTAAAACCATTGCCAGATAACCTGAAGTATGTGTTTTTAGGCCCGTCTGAGACTTTACCTGTGATTGTTTCTTCCGACTTGGATAGAGATCAGGAAAGTAGGCTAGTAACCGTCCTTCAAAA
>NW_020628790.1:0-507 GCF_003573695.1 Papaver somniferum
AAGTAAAACGCCGCACGAAAATAAAAGCAAGAAGATGAAGAAAAGACCTAGAGATGGTCGCTGCTTGTGTGTTTTGAAAAGAGATTTTAGAGTTGTATTTATAGGAAAATTAATTTGCAAATCAAGTTAGGTTTAGGTTTTTTCTTATAAAACGAGTTTTGTTTCTTGTAAAACAGTTAAACACAAAAAAGGAATTTTTCCATAAATAAAACTCTTAAATAAATTATTTATCAAGTTAAAAACTTGCAAAAAATAATTTCAAGTAGACACGGAATAGGTGCTTGGTACACGCGCATGGGCATGGTTCGAAACATGTATTACAAGTTACCCACTCTTAAACTCAGCAACGGGGATGGAAGTAAAACGCCGCATGGAAATAAAAGCAAGAAGATGAAGAAAAGACCTAGAGATGGTCGCTGCTTGTGTGTTTTGAAAAGAGATTTTCGAGTTGTATTTATAGGAAAATTAACTTGCAAATCAAGTTAGGTTTAGGTTTTTTCTTATAAA
>NW_020628791.1:0-1197 GCF_003573695.1 Papaver somniferum
AAAGCAGATGAAGGAGAAGTAAATCAAAGCCATAATGAAAACATTCAACATGATTCCACACCGGCAGGGCGTCCTCTTTCTAAAGGTGTTCAAGTGTATATTGGTAGTGATATGCTGAAGATCACTCATAGATATGTGCTTTTTAACACAGCAGCAATTGACCCATATAGAACGTAAGTATGACTTTATATGTTCATTTGAAATTGTTATTAGTTAATACCCTTACGGGTCTTTTTCATATTAGTTTTTTTCTTATTAGAATGCACATGGATGAGTTAAGATCCTCCCATACTGACAGTGAAGACCAACTCCTTTCCATACACTCAGACACATTTGCAGATTGGATACGGAAAAAGGTACGTGCACCACCACTTGGTCATTTGTTATATGTTATATATCATTTTGTATATGTTTGATTCATTTTCCCTGAGTAATACCTCCTTTTTGCATAGAGCTTGCACCCATTATTGTGGTCATTGTGTTCTGCTAACTAGATTATATTTATAGGTTCAAATGCAAATTAGTCGAGGCATATCTGTATCAAGTACAGTACAGTGGTTGGCATATGGTCCTTTAGAAAAATGTGTCTCATATAAAGTCTTGCAAATAAATGAGTCAAGGTTTATCACGAAGGATATTCGAAGAGTCACACAAAACAGTGGTGTTTCAATTGAGTCAAAATCTTTAGTTGCAGCATCACAAATAAGTAGTGGTTTTTATGGTGTTTTCGAAAAAATTCTTGTGTTGGACTACCAACATATGTTTCAAATTTCCATATTCAAATGTGACTGGGATCACACCTATTTTGGTATCAAGCAAGAAAAAGGCTTTACATTAGTCAACTTACGTCAGTATAAGAACCAATATCAGAATGATCCATTCATTTTAGCGTCACAAGCCCGACAAGTTTTCTATTCTCGAGAGTCAAATTCGTCTAATTGGTTTGTGATGTTGAAACCACCACCTAGGGGTTTCCATGAATTAGAGAAATACAATGAACATGAAGACACAATATGCCTACCAGTGGATCCTTCAACTCTTGACTTATAAATGGATGACGAGCCTGAGACTTATGCAAGAATTGATGCTGAACCTATCTTAGTGGTTCCCGAAAAGAAGAAGAACAAGAAGAATAAGAAAACGAAAAAGAAGTGCCACTGATGGTGGGTTTAATTACTCTTTTCATTTCCACTGATG
>NW_020628792.1:0-754 GCF_003573695.1 Papaver somniferum
TTGCAATATACGATTGTCCGAAGTTGTGTCAGCGTGAAGAATTGAGGGTCGCAGGAAAGTCCACTAAAAACCTAAAATTGATCACGACCATCCAACTTCACCAGCACGGTTGGATGGATTAGATTAACCCTGAGGTGGTCGGACACATACCACCACACTCACCACCGGCCTAATAAGTGCCCAGTACAATCGGCCTCTCCAGATGAGGTATATAGCATGTATTTTCGGTTAGCCGAACTAGTTAACACGCGGCCGACAAAAACCCTAATTAGGGTTTATGTCGCAAATCGATCACGAGCGTCCATTTTCTCCTGCTCGGATGAAGGGTTCAGGAATAGACTAAGCAGGTCCGGTGAGTATCAACACGATCACCGTGGGCCCACCTATCTCCACGCCCGATCGGCCAAGGCAAACCATGGCTGGATGCATTGGTTCGCACGCCCTAAAGATGGCATGTTGCGCCTCTTTAAAAATTCTTTGCGGCACGAGATTTCTGTCGCAAATCGATCTCAACCACTCCTCTTCACCGGTCGAATTGAGTGGCCTAGATCGCACTTTCACAGGACAGTGAGATATGGACATGTACACCGGCGTGCCGTACACACGCATGCCCGGTCGGTCCTGCCAAAAAATGTCCCCAAGCTTGGTTTCGACCAAGCTGAAGAGTGATGCTTGCGCACCTCTTCAAAACCCTAATTCCACTAACGGTCGCAGATGAATGTCACAAGATCATCTCGTCCGTTCAACTTCACCT
>NW_020628793.1:0-312 GCF_003573695.1 Papaver somniferum
TGCAATCTGCATTATGGAAATAATTTTGCCAATCTTTTTTTAATTGTTAACAGCAAGGTAGGTATTTAGAATGGTACCTTGAGAATAACTTGGAATCACAGAGAGACAATTTGTGGATGAAGCAAGTCAAGAACGTCGCAGCGAAATGTTTTCTGCCACTCTGTGAGTTCACTCAACTAAAACACTGCATTTAAATTCCTAGTTTCTCTAGTTTGCACTCTTTATCTAGCCTTCCCATCTCTGTTGCATTCAGTTCAGATTGGGTTTTGGAACCTCAGCCGTAATTTGACTGTTTCCTTTCATTACGGATAA
>NW_020628794.1:0-408 GCF_003573695.1 Papaver somniferum
TGCACGTATCAACACCAATAGGAAGAATGTGTTGAGGAAGCATGCCTAGAAACACAGTAGTGGTGTTGAGGAATTTGCACATATCAACACCAAGAGGAAGAATGTGTTTAGGAAGCATGCCTAGAAAAACAGTATTCGTGTTGAGGAATTTGCACGTCTCAACACCAAGATGAAGAATGTGTTGGGAAAGCATGACTAGCAACAAAGTAGTGGTGTTGAAGAATTTGCACGTCTCAACACCAAGATGAAGAATGTGTTGAGGAAGCATGCCTAGCAAAAAAGTATTGGTGTTGAGGAATTTGCACGTCTAAATACCAAGATGAAGAATGTGTTGAGGAAGAATGCCTAGCAACACAGTAGTGGTGTTGAGGAATTTTCACGTCTCAACAGCAAGAGGAAGAATGTGTT
>NW_020628795.1:0-295 GCF_003573695.1 Papaver somniferum
AGTTTGCACTCAAGCATACTAAAATTCATATAAGTGACAGAGCTCTACTAAGATAGTTTCACTATGGACATCATACTCGGAGTCAGACTAATCACATGAAAAGATTAAGAAGATGGAAAAAGAAAAATGTATATGGTTGAAAAGTGAACGGTGTTTCCCATATCTGTTTGAAGGCCTCTGCCAAGGTGAACCTAACCTAAATGACTGAAATACCGGTCTGACTAATATTAACACACTGGCATATACAAGGGAACCAGTGGTCAATAACTTAAATCTAGATCAACAAACTGGCAAA
>NW_020628796.1:0-321 GCF_003573695.1 Papaver somniferum
TTTTTTTTTTTTTTTTTTTTTTTTTTTTTTTCAATTATGGCATATTATCAAAGTATCTACTTTTCACCCCCAAACCTAAACTAAACATTGTCCTCAATGTTTCAAAATATGAACAATATTATAATACAACATATGAAGAAGATCATGCTGAGTAGAGAAAAAGGAAAGAGAATACCCGATTTCAGCGAAAGCAAGATTAGAACTCCGTTATTCAAGGCAAGAATCCAACATATGTCAGCCGAGATCATATTGGATTAGCAAAATATATACAAAGGGAACAAAAGGGTTTTTTTTTTTTTTTTAAAAAAAAAAAATTATCTA
>NW_020628797.1:0-670 GCF_003573695.1 Papaver somniferum
TTTCTCACTACAGTTTGACTCCTGCTCATATGACCGTGGCAATCAACTCCTACTCTACTCGAACTACTGCACTCTAGATATCACTCTTGCATTTGTCTAAGTAGACAGCAATAGCATATTGAAATTGTTCTTATTTCGGGCTGAGGATCAATGCAAGGAAAACATGGCTTCAAAATCCCTAGAGAAATCACTACCGTAACTCCTTTACTGCAAATGAGAAAAAAAAAACTACACTTGCTACATTTTCTAAACATTCTCAAAGCATAATTGGATGCGCAATTTCATAACTGATAATCAAAAAATAAAATAAAATAAAATAAACAAAATTAATCACTCATGAAAGTATTTGCAAAAATTGGAAGGAAAAATTCTGCAAGAAAATCAATAAATGGGGAATTGTATTATTAACTCTGATATCAGCATTATTAATAAGAGCATGGATAGTAACCAAATGAATTCCAAGCCTTTTGAACAGAAGAATCATTAACATCACCACTAGCAGACAAATCAAGCTCCACAGCAACATCAGCTATTAATCCTTCTTTATTTAATTGATTAATCTCTTCACAAAGAGACTTTAATCAATCGATTCTTCTAGCAGCTGCAACAATTTTACAACTGGCTTTTGCTAGATCTAGAAAAAACTAATGACCTATACCAGATGATGCAC
>NW_020628798.1:0-7130 GCF_003573695.1 Papaver somniferum
TCTAGGAGTGATTGAGAAGGTTACCTTCTGATGTAGGCGGTTCGACTCATCACATACCCAGCTCATTTCCAACTCAAAAGCCTTATCCTTTGCTTCATCATGCACGCTGTAGATACTGCAGGAACGGAGTGGGTGAGAAGGAGGTCGTATGGTAAATATGGACCTTAACTCATGCAAACTAATAGAAGCCAAAATAATACTCACATCTTAGCAACTTCAACAATCCCCTCCCTACATGACATTTCAGAAAGGTTCAACTTTTCAATCTCCCTGTAAACAATCCAATTGACAAATCAGTATCTGCTGAAACCTTTCTTCAAATTGAAAATGTTAGAAGCTGGTATATGATACTTACGTCTTAGCAGCCTGCCTACCCTTTCCGATTGCAGCTCCATAATACCTCTGAAACAAATTTGAAGGCAGAGCCTAAACTCAGAGACATTCTATAAAAGATAATTATATGAGACAGCAAGCTATGCGTTTAAGAATAGCATCGTGCTTCATTTCGTCGTATCCATTGAACAGATATCTGAGTATCTGTAGGCCATACAATACAGGGGGAGGAAATGAATTCAAATGTACTCACGTGGGAAATGCCAGACGGTTCAACCATGTATAACTGTGGACCGTCTCTGTCATAACCTCCAAGGATAACTCCACACCCAAAAGGTCTGCAAAAATTTGTTTGGTGATCATATAAGACATGAAATGTGTGAACTGGAAAGTAATGCGCAAACAGGATACTGCTGTGACAATAAAAGGACATGCACCTCATCCACCAGTAAAGTGTGCAAAGATGGACGTAACTAGCAACACGCTCAGCAAGTTCCTTCACTGGTATAGCTTCCCCGTACGTCCTTCACAACAAAGAGCATCAAAAAGTTAGATTAATATTTGGAACTGTAATAGGCGATACGAACAAATATATTTTTGAATATTCAGTGGCAAAAAGATAGATCTGCTATGAAGATGCTGAACACCATGAATGACCCTGATCTGCCTAACCTTCGTACCTTTAAAAATTGAAACAAGAAGAGGCTACAGTTGTGCTCATGTATTCTGATCCTATTAACACAACTTCAACAGCTCATCAAAGAAAAATCCTACTTGGATCTTTCTAGCTTATCTTTTTCTTATATATAAGATTAAACCAGGTTGAAATATTCAAGCACATATGAAAAACTACATGAATATAATGTTATTATATCTTTTCATCAGCACAAGCACGGTAAGAAAAGAAAAGAAGGTTTACAAATAAGTTCCAAAAGAAAACATTCAACAACACGAAGGCATGAACCACGTAAACAGGGGTCATTATCATTACTGGCAAAGACATGCAAGTTTTCAAGATGATTAATGCACAAGAAATACAAACTTTTCATAGTTGATTGCTTCAGCCTTTGTCCTAGCAACAATTTGCCTCCCATCAGCAGCTAATCCAGCCACAGCCTGTAATCAGTTATATTTCACAAACTTAGACACCAATAATGAAAGACGGAAAACTAATAACTGTGCAGAAACAATGAAGAACCAACAAGCATTAGTACCGTCTAGAAAGAGTAAGAAAAAAGGTATCTACGCTGTACTAGAACATCTTTCTCACTATGGTCTAGCAAGTGATACCCATAATTAATAGAACTTTCAGCGTTTTCATCTGTTTCACACATCAATAGTTTAACAAGAAAACAGGGAAGCTAACAATACGCAACAAAATTAGGCAAACTGCAATCTGCTTCTAACTGCAATGTAGTACCAAACCTATGCACTAAGAACAACGGTCACACCGAATCTCATTACCTATTTTTGTAGTTTTGCCTTCAATATGAAACAACGAGGAAGCAATTAAAGCAAAGAATAATTACAAACCCTAAAATAGACCATAAAAGTATCGAAAATCAAGTTAATCAACTAAAAGAGAAGAAAATTACCATGCCAGAATGACGATGAACAGCGTGTATTCTGCGATTTGAACCAGGCAACATCATCTTCGATGCTACCAATTTCTCTACACCCTAATAAATTGTAAAGACCATAAACAGAATATTATTTTAAGAAAAAAAAATCACATAAAACCCTAGAATGCAAACATCAACTGCGGAAGGAGAAACAATACCAAAACTATGCCATCTTTGCATTTAATTCCAATTACAGTACTGCAAAAACAAGAAAAAGGATCATGAGTTCAGAGAAATTAAAAGGTTGGAAAAGGAAATCGGATATAAAGTGAAATCTAACCCGCTGTTATCAACAGCTTTGGATGCGTATTCGATCTGGAAAACGCGACCATCAGGAGAGAATGTTGTAACTGATAGATCGTAACCAGTTCCTATGCTACTCATCTTCTCTTCTACTTCTTCTTCGTATTTTTTTTTGGGGGTTTTATTTCCTCAGTTTCTCTCTAGTGCTGTTCGAGTAGTCAAAATAAAGCTTGCAACTTTTTTTTGTTTCAGTGTCTTACATAAGTAGTCCCAACAATTTCTTTGAACTCACGAAAGGGTGAATCTGGCAGGCTCGTTTGGCTAAGAAACGGGTATGGTCACCCATCCGGGTCAGATTTTTGAATCGGTTATGGTCTCACCGTCTGGCGTCTCTCAATCACGGTTGCGTTGAAATGGATGGTCTCTTGGTTCATTGGAGTGGTCAACTGAGACATGGTTTAGGATGCGGTGGCAGGTGGCTTGGTGTAGGCTGTTGGACTTGAGCCCGCCCCTGGCTATATAGTCCATCGACTCCATCCATGCTGGCCAAATATGGAATTGGCGGATTGTATGGAATTGGCGGATTGTGGTAATAGAATTTTTCTGGGTCTGTGATTGCACAGCCAAATGTGGAAATGCCGATCCAAAAATATATTCCACAGCTGAGTTTGTACCAGTTTGAGACTGAATTTCTAAAAGAGATAACTGGAACGAGAATGATTATATAATGAAAATCATGTAGTCTGGTTAATGGTGGATCAATGAGACAATGTACAATTGATTACAATATCATGAATGAAGGATTTTCAAATACTAGTCAAGTGAAGTTCGCCTCCTTCATTCTGATTTAGTCTTCTTGGTTACATCTTGTTCCTGCTTTTGGGGATCCTGAAGAATCAACTTGAAAGTCCACACACCTACCAAGGTCGCCTGAATTGGAGCAAGCCAGTAGACGTATAAATGATCCTTTGTTAAGTGATTGCCCTGAGCATAAGCCCATCCCATTGCCTGCAGAAGTGAAAACCTTGAAACATCAGCAATGTCTACCTTCAAAAATATTGCAAGTTTAAATCGAAACTATAGTACGCCTGAAGTGTATTCAGTTTATGACAGTGTTCATCACAGCCAACCCCAAGATTCATCAACAGCCTAAGCAGACTACCATTGATACTTCCATCGGTAATATGAAGTGAGCAACCAAAAACTGTATGCAAATGAAGTTCTGAACTCAGGTTGGCTTTCCTGACCCCGCTGCCTAGCCTCTCTAATGGTTGGATTGTTTGGTCAAAGCAAGAAAGAAGGAAGAAAGGAGAAGGATGTAAGTACTTACAGAAGCTGGGTTTCATGATTCCACCAGTTATATCAGACCCTAATATATGAAGAGCTAGTTTGGAGACGCTCGAAATCCATGTTTTCATGAAAAAACTGTTGGGGCTATTTCTTGTGAGACCAAGGGATACAGAAACAATTGCAAGAGTAAGAAGTCCTTCTGTCAATGCACCTCGATGGATATCAACTTTCAGTGGGCTTGCACGACCCATTTCTGGGAAGGTATCAAGGATGAGCTTTACTGCAACAATAGACCCAATTACCTGAAACAAATCCAAAATGGTAAAAATTAAAACAAAAGAATAAAAAAATGAAAAAAAGATAAGGAAACTAAATTATAATTGCAGATTGAACGTCGGTCAAAATATATTGAGCACTTTGTGTCACAAGGAGAAGAGTCAAGTATATAATATGGAATCGTCTAACTGTACAACTAAATTTGCACGTAAAGTTTGTTCGGTCTCTTCTAATGGTTTCAACCACCAATTAGGCATGTGCGCATAACCGCTTTTTGTTTTCAGGTGCAGAAAGATTTGATGAGGCACAGCAGGAAAATCTAATGCTTTCTCAATCATCTAGATTCCAGATTGCATGCAAGGCACTTTAGATATATTCAGAGCACTACATGCATTAAGATGTTTCTCATTTTATAACAGTGGGATACTGCAATTATAGTGGGATACTCACCCTTTCTAATTAATTTCTTACAGGAATAAAACCGAGAAATGGAACATACCAAACCAAGAATTACTAAACCACCAGTCAACCAAACAAAGGAACGATGGCATATTCAAGAAAGGAACAAGGAAGAGTGTAGTTTCAATATCAAACAAGGACAGTCCTTGAAATTATAGATAAAAGGCCAATGCAACCATGGATCCAGACTAACATTTAAAAGAGTAATTAGTGCACAATAAAGAAAGGCAAAGAGAGTAAGCTAAAAAAGACAAACCACCCAATGCCAAGAGTCAAACAACAGTAACAAACACCTAATCCATGCTTAGACAAAACACACTATTAAACCCTTCAAACACAACCATAAAACAATCCATTGTTACAGCAGAAACCTGCTCTACATCAAGCAAACAGATTGACTTCACGTATCAGAACCTAAAACTCCAGAGAATTGTCAACCACCATATCCTTAACAACTAAGAGACATCCACTCATTCCCAAGTGGATGGCTACATTGCCTTTTGCATTGACCAGTCGAACGGAAAAAGGGAATGAAAAGGTTAAGAGATTCAAATTCTGACCACATTACATGAATGTGGAGTACGCAAATCAAAGGTGCCAAGGAATCATCTATTGGGTGCAATCAAACCCTACTAGATTGCTTTGATTAGCAGGACGCAGGGTAAACACATCAACCATGAAGGATTTTCTAATCTTGGATTTTGAAAGGAAAAGCTTAGGTCCATTTTCGCTGGCATATAGTCAAAAGCTGATATAAAAGTTTATGGGGTGAGAAGTGAAAAAAGCTGTTCAGGGAGTACTTGTCAGGATCTCGTAGAAAGAAAGAAAAGAATGCAATGCCGACCAGAAGTTACCATTGAAACCTTGGTCTGTATGGTTGTTTAATTTTAATGAGAGGAGTAGGCAGCTAGTTCTTCTTAAGACTTTGCTGGAGGTGTTATGCAATCTGGGACCCCTTCCCTTTCCTCTCCAATGCATTTTCACTAGACTACTAAAGGGTTTTATGAGCCAAGTTCGGAAGATCAACGGAAAGTTGCACCAGACACTATGGCCCTGCTAAGCTACGAAAGCACATGTGAAGTTGTAAAACCAATACACTTTCTACCAGAAACTTACACCTGCAAAACTCGTGGATCCCATTTGTTTCCAAAACGGTTAGTCGATGAGGAAATAATAATACAAAGAACAACGGAGCAAAATCCACGTGGCTTGTTGGGCGATAAGATAGAGATCCAACCTTGTAGTTATTTTCTGCTCAACAATGTGTTATAAACATTCTTTTTAGATTCTATTATTTCACTTGTCGAAAGCATGTAACAAATATCGTTAGAGTGAAGTGCATCATTAATGAACCCAAAAACAGATACTTCGCATAGGTGACATATAAAGGTGCATAACGACAGATACCATATTTAAAGATTCAAAATACAACCAGTGTGGTAGTGTGATCACTGACTCCTACAGAACTACATGCACCGTAGTCAATACAACATCACTCAAATACGCACAAAATTCATAAAAGGACTCTAGAACTCTGGTCCAATGTTCATTTCCTTATATGACTAAATTGTCAATTTGATGATTAATTTGCAGTCTCTCTGGCATACGAGTTTTTTCTTGATGAGATACAATATTGTAATTCATACTAATCTCAAAAAAGACAGAAAGAGTGATTTGCACGACTTAGTTAAGGTTCGGATAGAGGTATAGGTATCATTTGACTGCGAAGAATAAACTGTAAACGTGTCCTACATCACTCTTCATTACCATTATCAATTAGACCCAACAATCCAATATCCATTTCCATAAAGCAGCTAATTATAAAATTTACAGCTTAAAGATCAGAAAATATACCTTAGTAGGGATTCTGACACACACAATGAATAAAAATCCAGTGAAGTTCCCAGAAATTGCACCAGATAAAAAGATTAAGAGGATTATAAGTACCACCTCTACTAATCTTCCCCAACCAAGCAAAGAAGAACATATTCAATACTAACAAACATGCTTTAATGATTTCACCTTTTGGTTGAAACCCTAAATACTTGTAGGTAAATAATTTGATGAGAGTTCCTGAACATACCCACATAAATGATATAATAAAATCCAATATAATCAATTCGAATTTACCCATTGATAATGCCCTAGTTCTTTACACTTGTATCACTCTCTGATCTTAGCAATCCTTTTTACTTCGTTGCATTGATTTCCCAGATTAAGAAAATATGTATGGATGGGAGAATTTTGGGTATGGGATGTGCACTCTGGGAGTTTAGAACTGTTTTGACGTCAAGCTTCATCAAGGGAATCTTTTGGCAAAGCAGAATTTAATAATAACCAAACGATAATTAAGTACGACTAATAGAGGTTAGATAAATACTTGTCTGGCCCAGATTCATGGAAAAGGTATATTCAAGCCTTGGTCAGAATGGATACTAGTACAAGTGTTACTGCATAAAGAAGAATCGGGGAGACCCGCTCGTGCTTTACACAAGGTTTGGATGGAGTCATTGACAGAAAAAAAATAACAGCAGATGAAGACTCATCCACAATATTCGACTCTAGTCATTACCTGAAACGACCCCAATAACCACTACATATAATTCAAGAGACAACAGAAAAAGAAACATTGAGACTAAGATGTTGAATTAGTCAGCATCCATTTCTTCCAAAGCTGAATTAGTCCGCATCCATTTCTTCCAAAGCTGCTTTTGCCATCGTTATTGCTTGTTCGAGAAGCTCCTCTGGAACCTGCAACTCAAACAAAAAGGAAAACCAATGAAAAAAAAAAAACCGGAAACCTTCACATTATATAAATAAATATACAAAATGGTTTAGTTAATAAACCAGCAAACTGAACAAAATGGTTTAGTTACACTCTTCCCCTAGTATGGACAGACAAGAAAT
>NW_020628799.1:0-794 GCF_003573695.1 Papaver somniferum
GTGGAGCTTTGATACCCAAGGCCTCACCGCTATCACAAGGCGGCGCAGTCACGCATTCAACTCACAGAAACCATCATGAACTTTGGAGTGTGCTTAAAGAGCAACCAATATTTTTCGAACGAGTTTCCTATTAAGCTCGTTACCCTATCGGTCTCGTTCTATTCCAAATTTTAAGCTTGGGTTCGCGTTAGGTTTCGTTTTCCTAAGGCGGGCAAGAAGGGAGCGGTGATGAAATCCGAACCCTTATCTTGTTTAGGCCAGGCCTTTCCCTTTACTAGGAAAATAAAGACAGTCCGGTTCGTCCTCAAACAATTATCACCTTAAGGCAGACAGTAACCCGCTTGCAGGAGATTCACGGGTGTTTCGATTGGACTTACCTCCCGTACCAGACGGGCGATGAACCGTTGTCGTCGACTCGGGCCACGACTCCTATGCCGTGTGCGAACCCGAGGGGCCGAGACGATATAGTCGTCCTTCCCTGCAAATTGTTTATATTTAATTTTTTTTTTTTTTAATAATACCCTTCCGTAGGGTTAAAAAAATAAATAAAGTCCAAAGTCCAAAATAAATAAATAAAAAAAAAATTACAGTTTTCCTCACACACTCTAAAAAAATTAAAAATTAAAAATTAAATCCTAAAATTGTCCTTTTTTTTTCTTCTCTTTTCGCTTTTCGCTTTAAGCTTTTTCCTTTCCAAGTCCTTAGTTTTCACTTTGAACCTGCAAAATAAAGACAAAAAGAAACGTAAAAAGGAACAAACAATTCTAAAAAAATAATAAACCTAAAAAAAAAAA
>NW_020628800.1:0-1029 GCF_003573695.1 Papaver somniferum
CAGAACCTTTAGTGCATTTTACGAACCCAATACTTTTTAAATCTGTTGCTTACAAAACTTCTGCAACTGTGGGATTACACACTTTCCATCTTAAACGGTTAATTAAAAAGGCTACTCAAACTTTTCTCTAGCCAAGTTTTCCCGGTAAAGAAACTTCAAAAAGTTCTTAAGCTCTGCCTGATGAATACATATGACCTCCAAAGTAAATTAAATGTTGTTGAGGGTCGATTGCAGGTCGTCAAAATTAGTAAAAGAAAACTCCTAGCAAGTTATTTCCATTTAAGTTGCAGGAGAAGGCTTAACCTCGGTATAATACTTGAAAATATCCCGGTGTTCATCCTTTGCAGGGTGCAATTTAGGTTCCGCAGAGGCAAGAGCAGGTATCATATCACCCTCATGGAGAAACAGTTCAAACCCCCATATAAGTTTCTTAAATAACACCCCAGTATGATTCGTCACCCTACAATGGTAATACGTTAGTTTCAAATGAAAGAATCAATACAAATTGCACGGCATCGTTCCAATGGACATGCAATGCCAAGCACCAAAGTAGAAGCATCAGTTTCTATACATATAACTTTCTCTCATTTTTACTGAAAGGACCAAAAATAAACCAAAGCAAAGAAAAAATCTATAATCCTTTGCCATGATATACCTATCAACATATTCTTTCCCAAACCACTCACTCACAGTTGAAAATTATACACACAATTATTTCCCAAGCAATGAAATTTGTTAAATCCTATGATCTTTTGACAACTAATAATATTATCCCCCTAGGCCTGTTTGTTTCATGGAAAACCTACTACGGATGAGTCATGTTGTATGCAAAGAGATGGTAACTATACAATTAACAATTTTTTACTGGCTGATTAATGTTGACAAACAGTTATCCAAAGAGATTTATGCTTACCAAAGTGCATATTATTTGGAGGCTAAAGAAATAGATATTACGCTGATTATCAAAATAGATATTATTTGGAGGCTAAAGAAATTAGCGATATATGAAAACTCTAGTATCTTCGGTCC
>NW_020628801.1:0-494 GCF_003573695.1 Papaver somniferum
GACTTTACTGTATATGCAGGTGTGCAGATGCTTCAACAGATTCATCATTGAGATAACAACAAGATCAATTGGCTACTCGAGGATACGCAAGAGTTCCTTGACATCATTGAGACTGCCTATCATTCCAAGATTGACATCAGTTAGTTGTTGAAGTCTGCAGTTGAAACATCTACAATGTGGCTTAGTAAGAAATTCCTCTCCAGTCTTATGTACTTGAAGGGATGAGATATGTACATTTCATGCTTGGGTACTTATTTCTGGAATAAGTGAGTTTTTTTTTTTTGAACAAATTTTAAAACCTCCAAGTATTTATTAGTACAACATTTGAGTTGATAAAAATGAATAAAGGAATCTAAAATTAGTGGTTCTCTTTTTAGTGAGTTGAATGTAATCGTGTTCTAGTAGTGCAACTACTCTGAACCATCATCTAAAATGTTAATTTCCATATGTAAAACTATAAACTAGTTTATAATATTATGTAAAGGCTCCATCAA
>NW_020628802.1:0-261 GCF_003573695.1 Papaver somniferum
TGCAGTTTCATCCAATCTGATATATTTCACACCTCATATCCCATCTGGACGAGAACATCGGGTATGTATATGGTAGTCTTGCAACATGAGTTCAGTAATAGGTTGCAGTTTCATCCAATCTGATATACTTCACTCCTCAAACCTCACCTGGACGAGAACATCGGGTTTGTATATGGTAATCTTGCAACATGAGTTCTGTAATAGGTTGCTGTTTCATCCAATCTGATACATTTCACACCTTAAATCCCACCTGGACGAGAA
>NW_020628803.1:0-295 GCF_003573695.1 Papaver somniferum
CACTGGACTTCCTTGAGTCAATGCATCCAAAATGCAAGCTTTTTTTGACTCTCAAGCCTCTAGACATGTAATTTGTGCAGGAAATATTTTTTCTGAAAATTTTCTATTAAAGGGGAGTCTTAGTGTTTCATGATTCGGTCTTGATCATAGAGTTCCGACATCTAACGAATCTTGCGGACTTCCTTGAGTCATTTGTGTTTATGGTATTTTATTCAAATTTTGCAATGATTATCTAGCTTAAAGAAGATCCCAGAATTGTTGAGAAGTTATTAACGGTTGCAAACCTTATCTCCTT
>NW_020628804.1:0-342 GCF_003573695.1 Papaver somniferum
AGTTTATAATTTGGTTTTAAAAAAAGGATTTCGACTTCTAACGAAGTCACTGGACTTCCTTGAGTCAATGCATCCAAAATGCAAGCTTTTTTTGACTCTCAAGCCTCTAGACATGTAATTTGTGCAGGAAATATTTTTTCTGAAAATTTTCTATTAAAGGGGAGTCTTAGTGTTTCATGATTCGGTCTTGATCATTGAGTTACGACATCTAACGAATCTTGCGGACTTCCTTGAGTCATTTGTGTTTATGGTATTTTATTCAAATTTTGCAATGATTATCTAGCTTAAAGAAGATCCCAGAATTGTTGAGAAGTTATTAACGGTTGCAAACCTTATCTCCTT
>NW_020628805.1:0-1128 GCF_003573695.1 Papaver somniferum
ACTTATTCTTGAACATCCATTTAGTACCAGCAACAAGGTACTAGTTCCCATACGTCTTGTCTTTGAAATTGATTTAACTCTTCATGCATTGCATTCACCCAAAAGGGATCGCTAAGAGCTTCATCAATATTTCTCGGTTCTACTTGAGAAAGATAACAACCAACATTGCAAATATTTTGAATTTGTCCTCTTGTCTTAGCGGTAGAATCTCTTCCTCCAATAATACTGTTGGGATCATGATTTCTTTGAACCCAGAGGTGTCGTGGAGGGACACGTTCTTGTTTGACAGGAGTAGCCTGATCAGTGCTCTTCTCCTCGTCACTAGAAATATCAGGATCAGTAACAGTTGGGGTAACTTCAACTGAATCTGGGATTTCTTTGACTTTCTCAATTGTCTCAGTTGGAGGCAATTCAGCAGGAGGATTATCATGATGAAAATTACTAATATCATCGATGATAACATTAGCAGATTCGATCATGACATGGGTTCTGAGATTAAATACTCTAAAACCAAGACTATCAGAAGCATAGCCAAGGAAGATACCTTCATCGCTTTTGGTATCAAATTTTCCTCTCTGTTATCGATCTTTTAGAATGTAGCACTTAATTCTGAACACTCTGAGATAGCGCAAGTTGGGTTTTCTACCGTACCACAACTCATAAGGAATGTTTAGGGCTTTGGACCGTAGGTAGACACGGTTGATCAAATAGCATGTTATAAAGACAGCTTCTCCCAAAAACCTTAATGGTAAGTTTTTGTTATGGGGCATTACCCATGCCATTTCCTGAATGTTCCTATTTTTTCTTTCGGCAACTCCATTGGCTTGAGGAGTGATGGGTGGTGAATATTGTTGAATAATCCCCGGTTTGTCACAAAATTCAAACACCTTAGTGTCCTTGAATTCAATTCCACGGTCGATTCTAATTTTCTTTAGCTTGCGACCTTGTTTGTTCTGGATTCTTTTAACAATAATCTTGAATTCATCAAGAGTTTCACTCTTATGAGATAGAAATGCAACCCAAGTGAATCTGGTGTAATCATCTACCATAACTAAAGCATACTTCTTACCAGAAACCGTGGGTTGTTGAATTGGTCCGAAGAGATCCATATGAATTAAATCAAGTGGA
>NW_020628806.1:0-1128 GCF_003573695.1 Papaver somniferum
ACTTATTCTTGAACATCCATTTAGTACCAGCAACAAGGTACTAGTTCCCATACGTCTTGTCTTTGAAATTGATTTAACTCTTCATGCATTGCATTCACCCAAAAGGGATCGCTAAGAGCTTCATCAATATTTCTCGGTTCTACTTGAGAAAGATAACAACCAACATTGCAAATATTTTGAATTTGTCCTCTTGTCTTAGCGGTAGAATCTCTTCCTTCAATAATACTGTTGGGATCATGATTTCTTTGAACCCAGAGGTGTCGTGGAGGGACACGTTCTTGTTTGACAGGAGTAGCCTGATTAGTGCTCTTCTCCTCGTCACTAGAAATATCAGGATCAGTAACAGTTGGGATAACTTCAACTGAATATGGGATTTCTTTGACTTTATCAATTGTCTCAGTTGGAGGCAATTCAGCAGGAGGATTATCATGATGAAAATTACTAATATCATCGATGATAACATTAGCAGATTCGATCATGACATGGGTTCTGAGATTAAATACTCTAAAACCACGACTATCAGAAGCATAGCCAAGGAAGATACCTTCATCGCTTTTGGTATCAAATTTCCCTCTCTGTTATCGATCTTTTAGAATGTAGCACTTAATTCTGAACACTCTGAGATAGTGCAATTTGGGTTTTCTACCGTACCACAACTCATAAGGAGTGTTTAGGGTTTTGTACCATAGGTAGACACGGTTGATCAAATAGCATGTTATAAAGACAACTTCTCCCCAAAACCTTAATGGTAAGTTTTTGTTATGGAGCATTACCCTAGCCATTTCCTGAATGTTCCTATTTTTTCTTTCGGCAAATCCATTGGCTTGAGGAGTGATGGGTGGTGAATATTGTTGAATAATCCCCGGTTTGTCACAAAATTCAAACACCTTAGTGTCCTTGAATTCAATTCTACGGTCGATTCTAATTTTCTTTAGCTTGCGACCTTGTTTGTTCTGGATTCTTTTAACAATAATCTTGAATTCATCAAGAGTTTCACTCTTATGAGATAGAAATGCAACCCAAGTGAATCTGGTGTAATCATCTACCATAACTAAAGCATACTTCTTACCAGAAACCGTGGGTTGTTGAATTGGTCCGAAGAGATCCATATGAATTAAATCAAGTGGA
>NW_020628807.1:0-1613 GCF_003573695.1 Papaver somniferum
AGTCAACTCCGTATAGGTTAGCTTGAAAGTATTAGGATATGAGACATTACAAGTATTGCGAAGACTTGAAGAAGTGAAGAAGTAAGCAGCTACAACGACAACATCATCCTTCCACTTGAGGTTAGTGATATTTGACTTGAACTGTTTCATTCCCTAACGTATCTTTCAAGTCGTGCATATTAAAAACAAAACTGCGAAGCATGAACACTCTAGATAGACATAGTATTAAGGAATACAATACGAGGTTTATTACTTAACCATTAAACTTTGTAGATAAGTGTTTATGGGTAAAAACTGATTCCGCTGGTTTTGGTAATTTGGGGTGTGTTGATGAGAAACGAGTTCAATCCCTAAAAAAATGCACTGCACGGGAATGCTTTTAGGTTCATGAAATCAATCTGTAAGACTCTGGCCTAAACCAAGAAATGGTCGTTCCAGATTCAATTCGCTCACAAGGTGAAGGAGAAGGGTTGATCTTAGGGAAGTAAGCGGAGAAGGTGTTTGAGATTGTGAAGGTGTTGGCTGCTTATGACTTGCATCAGAATGTTGAACTGGCTTGCACAATGTAAGATATCAGTTCTTGGTGTTTCTAGATACGGTGTTAACAACAACTTGGTTTCTGTCTTTATTTGAATAGGTTGAAAACCTATTTATACAAGTCATTTGAGCGCAATCCTGATCTCATAGGAAGTGGAGAAAGTTAAGTGGTGGAGTAATGGAGTTGTGTAAGAGGTGGTGAACATTGCATGATCACACCTTCATCCACTACTCCATCATTGTTAACCGTCCGTCTTTTCCTAACACGTTCTCGTAATGAGCACGCTGCACGCTGTAAACTGCCAGACCAATACCCCAGTAAGCATCCCCCAGTTTGTGACATGTTTGATGTCTCGAGTGAGTGGGTCAAGTCGTCGGACCTGCCGCTGAGAATAACATGGTGCTATTAGGTGAAACAATTAAGTTATTCATGAAGCCAAAATAAAATATGTATGTATTCGACGCATGTAAAACAACTCAAATTAATCGATATGTATGAAGCATCGTTGTTTTTGAGCTTGATTGAATAAGTCGCGAATAAGCGTCTTAAAAGTGGAAACGTGATCGACCACCTTTGGGTTATCGTTTGGTGGCTCTAGGGGCTCTCCATTACTTGGCCGATCGCCTTATGTGGAAAGATGGCCGGTCTTCACAATGTTTCTTTGCTTGTTTTCTAAAAATAGATATTTACCATCCAATTAGGCTGGCGAAGTTGGATGGTTGTGATTGATTTGCGGCAGTTTCATACTATCGTTGACGCAACTTTAAGGTTTAGGGAGCCATGTGGCCCACCCTCTTTGGGCCTGCGTTTCGAGGCATTGAGCCATAGTTTGCATAGGCTGATCAATCACATGTAAAGGTGGGCCCACAGTAATCACGTTGACATCTTCGGGCCCGTTTAAGATTAAATCTAAGCCATTCGAATAGGCTGGCGAACATGGATGGTTATGATCGATTTGCGGCAGTGACATGCGGCCGCAAAAGCCAATGCGCGTTCATCCTACTTTGGGTGAGCGATTCTATGCTTTCCAAGCTTGCTATGAGCAAGTCGATCGACCGACAATGGAGTTGGGTCG
>NW_020628808.1:0-767 GCF_003573695.1 Papaver somniferum
ATTTTAAAAACTTTTGTTCCTTTTGTATATATTTTGCTAATCCAATATGATCTCGGCTGAAATATGTTGGATTTTTGCCTTGAATAACGGAGTTTTAATTCTGCTTTCGCCGAAATCGGGTATTCTCTCTCCTTTTACTCTACTCAGCATGTCCATTTCCATATGTTGCATTTTAATTCTTTCCATATTTTGAAACATTGAGGACAATGTTTAGTTTAGGTTTGGGGGTATAGAGTAGATACCACGATAATTTGCCATAATTGAAAACGAACTCCTTCTTCTTTTTGAAAAAAGTAAAAAATTCCAAAAAAATTAAAAAATCAAAATTCAATAAAAAAATTAAAAAATGAAAAATCATAAAAATGGAGCTCATTTACCTTGAAATGTTGACTCTTGTGCAAATATGTATTTTTATTAGGAGTCTTAGTCTAGATATTTAGGCACCCTGATTCTAGCACAATTCACATAGTGATAAGAAATTTGCACGCGCACGATCTACCAATACATGTATGGCCTCGATCTTCAAGGTGTTGGATAGGAAGTTACGATTGCCAATCACTTTAGAATACTGAACGAAACTTGACTAGCTTGTTCTTTGGTTGGTTGGGATAGAAGATGGAGGTTACATTAAGAAAGACAACCATCGAATTTAACTGGGTGCATCAAAAAGGGCTACCTCTTGCAAAGTGTCATGTAATTTTTTGTTTCTTCTTGTTATGTATCAAAAGTGTTTCCTTGTTCAAAAAAAAAAAAAAAAAAAAAAAAAA
>NW_020628809.1:0-590 GCF_003573695.1 Papaver somniferum
TGCCAGCTGAGAAGATCAAAGAGGCTAGAGATCTAGTTGATAATATGGATAACGAAGATTATGCTGCTCAGTTTGGGGAGAAAGTCACGAAGAGGCATCATCCCAAGGTGGCAGTATCAAAGACGGGTAAAAGAACTCGAGCTTCATCGAGCGCTGAAGCTGCTCCAACTGAAGGTGCTCCAACTGAAGGTGCTCAAACCCGTGGTCGTGCAGGACTGGGAGGTAGTCACGGTCGTAAAGTAAAGAAGAGCAGATAAATGACAATGATTTTTGTTGTACATTCGGAAATTTGTTTGGGTAACTAAGTTAGACAAGTTCAAATGACAATGATTTGTGTGGTATATTCAGAAGTTTTGGCAACTAATTTAACTTCCGATTATTTCAAAGACAAAATTTGAAAAGTATAAGTTTTTCCAAATTCTGATTTTTGGGCCATCGTACATTCGGAACTTTATAAAAAACCTATCCTCCGAATATCACAAGTTCAAAACAAACCACGCCATGGCTCCAGGTGGTTCCAAGGGCCAATATTGAAGGTTAGACATCCCATATTCGGAAGTTTTGGTAACTAATTTAACGTCCGATTATTT
>NW_020628810.1:0-555 GCF_003573695.1 Papaver somniferum
CCTTGCCCTTTACTAGAAAATTAAATCCGATTTCAGGTCCTCAACATATAAGCATACAAAATCATCCAGTAAACCCGCTGACAGGGGATTCGCGGGTGTTTAGAATTCTTACCTCCCGTTCCAGACGGGGAATGAACCGTTGAAGTTGACTCGGGCCACCGACTCCAATGTCAGTGTACGAACTCGAGGGGCCGAGACGATATCGTAATCGTCGTCCTTCTCTACACACAGTTTATATTTAAAACTACCCTTCCTTAGGGTTTTAAAAATAATGTCCAAAAGAATGTCCCAAAAATAAAGTCCAAAAAGTCCAAAAAGAAAAAGAAAAAAAAATCACAAAAAAAAAATCCTATATACAGTTTCTAAAAATAAAATAAAAATAAATTTACTATATACAAAATCTTCTTCTTTACTCATTTTGGATCCCTTCTTTGTTTCCTTATTCAGCTTCGCTTTTCTTTTCAACACTTTCTCTCTTTTTCTTTAGCTTAGCTCCAAATCTGAAAGCAAATAAGAAATACCAAAAGGCGTAAAAAGGAACAAAAATAATAAAAA
>NW_020628811.1:0-659 GCF_003573695.1 Papaver somniferum
TGCCGGAGACCCATATTGCATCATCTGTCACGATGAAGCTTCATTTGGGCATGGCCATTGCAAGATGCGGCCTCCGGAGCTGGTGAATGATTTTTCCTCCCCTAATCTAATTTGTAGAAATGCAATTTTTTTTTACTCGGTCAATAAAATAGAAATAAAAAGCGAAAATGTACAAGGATCAGGCTAGTCTAGTGCTAAGCCAAAAAGGCCGCACACTAAAAGGCCTAAAAACGATAATAAACCTCTCCAGGCCATTCAACAGAATGAATAAAACCTGGCCTACCCTCGTAAAACTCATAATGTTCCTCAGCCAACAAACATGCTTGTTTGGCCGAGACATCCGCTGAAAAATTAGCCTCTCTGTAGCTATGAACATAGCTAATATTGCTATAAAAGCTCTTCGCTATTCTCCACTTCTGCATTAGCTGCCATGGCAAATCATCTTTTTGAAGAGCATATAAACAACTCATCGAATCAGATCTGACACATAAGTTCTTCACATTCCATCTTTGGGCAACAACAGCACCATAGATCACCGCACAAACTTCAGCATAGAAGTTAGTCTGCCAGCCCAGGCCAACGCACAGAACTCCCAAGACTACCGAACTAGAATCACGGAAAACCACTCCAGAACCAGCCTGCCCCGGATTACCAAGAGA
>NW_020628812.1:0-454 GCF_003573695.1 Papaver somniferum
TGCCTAGCAACACAGTAGTGGTGTTGAGGAATTTGCACGTCTCAACACCAAGAGGAAAATGTGTTGAGGAAGTATGCCTAGCAACACAGTAATGAGTGTTCAGGAATTTAGACGTCTCAACACTAAGATGGAGGATGTGTTGAAGAAGCATGCCTAGCAACACAGTAGTGGTGTTGAGGAATTTGCACGTCTAGACACGAAGAGGAATATGTGTTGAGGAATCTTTCCTAGAAATACAGTAGTGGTGTTGAGGTATTCACAAGTCTCAACACTAAGAGGAAGAATGTGTTGAGGAGGCATGCCTAACAACACAGTAGTGGTGTTGAGGAATTTGTGCGTCTCAAAACCAAGAGGAAAATGTTTTGAGGAAGCTTGCCTAGCAACACAGTTGTGGTGTTGAGGAATTCACACGTCTCAACACCAAGAGGAAGAATGTGTTGAGGAGGCATGCCTA
>NW_020628813.1:0-374 GCF_003573695.1 Papaver somniferum
GAACGTTATAATTTAGCTCAAGAGATGTCTATTTTGATTGAAAACATGCTAATTATCAGGACATATTGGTCTATAGACCCTCATGATCTTGATATTTTAGCCAAGTTTTGAAGCCTATGCCTCATAAACACGAATTTTCTACTTAGAGCAGTTTCGAGTGTACATTCGTAAAATACACACTCGGAAAGACTCGAACGCTATAATTTAGTTCAAGAGGTGTCTATTTTGATTGGAAACATGCTAAATGATCAGGACATGTTGGTCTATAGACCCACATGATCTTGATATTTTAGCCAAGTTTTGAAGCCTAGGCCTCATAAACACGAATTTTCTACTTAGAGCAGTTTCGAGTGTGTACATTTGAAAAATACACA
>NW_020628814.1:0-649 GCF_003573695.1 Papaver somniferum
AGAGGTGTACCCAGAAAAACCTTTTACTCCAGACCCTAGCTATCTAGGAAGAACCTTGGAAGGCACTAAAGAATCTCCTTGGTTGGCATACTTATTGACTACAGGAGGAAGTACCCTAATGCGAAATTCCAATTGTTGTACACGAGTTTGCACCCACATACTAAAATTCATATAAAGTGACAGAGCTTTACTCAGATAGTTTCTGTACATCATAACCGGAGTCAACCAATCACATGGAAAGATTAATAAGATGGATAAAAAGAAAAGATAGATGGTTTAAAGTGAACGGTTTTTCCCATATCTGTCTGAAGGCCTTTGCCAAGATGGACCTATCCTAATGGACTGAGATACCGGTCTGACTAATATCAACACAACTGGAATATACAAGGGGACCAGTGGTCGATAAACCTAACTCTAGGTCAACACAACTGGCATATACAAGGGCACCAGTGGTTGATTTTATTGAATTTATTCATGTTGGTCTGATGGTCTGGTTTTAATTCTTTTCTTTTTTTGGTATCTCAATCACCCTATTTCACCCTAGCAAAGGTAACAACTTGAATTGTGTGCCCCACCAAATCACTTAAAAAATAAAAACAGAAGGATTAGGATTCAACGAGATATGGCGAAACTACCATGTTTTTTTTTT
>NW_020628815.1:0-751 GCF_003573695.1 Papaver somniferum
TCATTGTCGAGTAATTTAAACTCCCAAGGACGGTAAAGAGGGAAATCTTCGGGCAGAGGATTGTCAGAACCATCCGCAGCTTTACCAGATACAAAGGAACCTTCTAACATGACAGGGCAATTAAGCCAACTAGAATCATTGAATCTGCGAGCAGCTCGGTTAGAATTTGAATTCCAATCAACATCTCGCATAATTTTCTTATCTTCAGTGATGCCATCTACTCTTCTTATGCGAACAACCCATTGAGTTACGTTACTTTTCATAACAACGACGTAATAGTTATTAAATAAATTATCAAGGGCATACTCAGAGGGATCTATAATTTTATCACGATGATCCTCTTTTCGCACTTCATCGTGAAAAGAATTTCCAAGACCAGCTGCGCGGCGAGCATACTCCAACGGTATCCTAATAGCATCACCACTCAGCTGAAATTTCCTCGTGCGAATCTATCATCATCAAGAATTCTATAGAAGAGAGGAATCTCAGAGTTATATAGATGAATTGGTAGAAATTGAAGTTGACCTAACACAACGATGATTTTTCGATTATTCCATTGATCAGATTTTATTAGATCAAGGTTAAGTTTTGATGCGAAATCAAATGAAAGAGGAAGAGAAAGTTCATAACCCCTCTGGTTGAATTCAGTTTTTAATCTGTTAATTTCGATCTCCATATTTTTACCAGCGGGAGCCATTGAAGAATGGGAATGAAGAGTACAAACTTGCAGATAAGGTGAAGAAGAATGAAA
>NW_020628816.1:0-554 GCF_003573695.1 Papaver somniferum
TGCGACCCACGGCTGTGCGTCTTAGACACTGTTGATAAACGACTGTCCTTGCGAGTCCGTTCTTCGTGTTCTTGGTGTTCTTCATCAGCAGCAGCAGCAGCAACAGAGTTTCATCAACTCTTGATTTATGCTTCTCTGGACCTCCTCTCGACCCCAAACTCTCGACACCTCTCTCACTTCAATTTTACGTGTATTTATAGTGAATTGAGGCCAAAAATCCGACCATTGATTGCGTATATACTCTCTTTAATTCGATTATTCCTCGTTGCCAAATATAGAGAATAATTGTCATTTAAAGAATTTTCTCACGTCAACTTGCTTCCTGCACGCTCCCATTCGACTTATTCACGCCTCAACACTCTTCCAGCGCCAGCAGAACTCCCCCATGCACACAAGAACTTCAATTTTGCTCGTGTTACAGTACACATGCTCTGTTTTGGGTGTGTGAATAATACCGAAAATTCCAGCCAAATTTGATCGATCATGTCACCCATACTATGTTCCTTAACCTATATCACATCTCTATACCAAATTTCAGCCATTGAATCGACCCA
>NW_020628817.1:0-925 GCF_003573695.1 Papaver somniferum
TTGTTAACGAGGAAACCACAAATGGAGAAAAACCCCGGAACCTAGTCCAGATTGAACACCACATTGTACTACAAACTAATTTAGGTCTGGACTGTAGTTGAACCCTAATCAATATCACACTGATTTAAGGTACAGTTGCGCTCCTTACGTCTCTGATCCCAACAGGATACTACGCACTTGATTCCCTTAGATGATCTCACCCACAACTAAGAGTTGCTACGACCCAAAGTCGAAGACTTTAATAAACAAATCTGTATCACACAGAAAAGAATATGATAATAGATAAATCTGTCTCCCACAGATAAACCTATGAATTTTTGTTCCGTCTTTTGATAAATCAAGGTGAACATGAACTAATTGATAACCCGGACTTATATTCCCGAAGAACATCCTAGAATTATCAATCACCTCTCAATAATCTAAATCGTATGGTAGCGAAACTAAATATTGCGGAATCACAAACGATAAGACGAAGATGTTTGTGATTTCTTTTTATCTTGACCTATCAGAGATATAATCTCAAGTCAATTATTCAATTGAACTCGTACGATAGAAAATGGCAAGATCAGATCGCTCAACTACAAGAGAAGTAGTTTCGTCTGGCTTCACAATCCCAATGAAGTCTTTAAGTCGTTAACCTACAAGGTCCCGAGAAGAAACCTAAGGTTAAAGGAGAATCGACTTTAGCAAAACCAACTAGTATCACACAGGAGGTATGGGGATTAGTTTTTCCAGTTGCTAGAGTTCCCCTTTTATAGTTTCCAAATCAGGCTTTGCAATCTAAGTTACCTTGGTAACAAAGCATTCAATATTCACTGTTAGATGAAAAACCTGATTAGATACAAGCTAATATCTTTCAAACGTTAGATCGAAACTTAGCTTCTCACAGACAAATGAAGTGTATTCATTTAGGTTTGAGTAACCG